>NW_027419495.1:0-1383 GCF_009905375.1 Apium graveolens
GGATCTCCTCATCTTCTGACAACACAAGAGTGTGTGTGTAACACAAGGAGATTCTGCAGTAACTTCATCTAAATTCTGAGCATCAAAATTTATCTCTAGGATTGGAGTTGTTGGTATTTCAGCCTGTAAGATATGAGAATGAATAGTAGATGGCTGAGCTGCAGTTGGAGCTTCAAGTTTGAGCATAGTTAGAATGATCAGCCTGTGGATGTCAATTTCAGGACTTAATCCCGAATCTTCAACTGTTGTTGCTTTGACTGGAGAGACAGGAGGTGTGATCACTATTTCCTGAACAGTGTCTTCAGCCTGAGTTGGAGGTGGCAAAGATTCAATTACTATTGGATTTGAGATCAGAGATTCCTGATCCCCTTCCTCAGCTTCATAAGTATCCTCATATGGAGGTTGTGCTATATGCCTTCCTGCCCTCTATTTCTTTGATCTCCTTGATAGAGAAGGAGTTGCCTGAGCAGCATCAGAACTTGAAGTTCTTTTTCTCTTCAAAATATCAGAATTTTCAGCTTCAGTTTCTTTCTGAGAAGTTTGCTTTTCAGCTGTTATAGTCACGGGTCTGATGCATGAACCTGGACTTGCTCCTCTTCATTATCAGATTCATCCCTAAGAATCATCCTTCTTCTCCTTGGTGAAGATTTAGGAACTGATTTTGCTCTTTTAGGCCTGGAGGATGAAGTTCTGATGGTAGGTACTGATGGTTGAGCTTGAGATGACTGAGCTGGCTGGAAATATGTTTTGATGGTTGGTTGAGTTGGTTGAGGTTGAGAAGTGGTAGGTGGTTGATTGGTTGTAGGTGCTGATGGAGGTTGGGATGGTTGTACATCAGGATATATAGCAGCATAGGTGTCTGGATCAGAGTTTACTAAGACCTGTTTGACTGACTGTGGTATTTGGAGGGGTCTTAGTACAGCCTTCTTATTATCAGTAGATAATAAGTCAGTGAAGGCCCTTTTAGCAAGTTTAAAGGGTTCAATCAACTCACTAGCTAGTTAGGCCTTATCAAAACTACGGAAACTGTAAATAAGTTGGCAAAATCTAGCAAAATATACAGTGTTTCTTTCCTCTTGCATCCTATCCCAATAAATCCTAGCACCGAATTAGCATAATCAAAATGAATTTGATTAATGAGAGCATACCCGATTTGCTGACTCAGGATTGGGATTACATTAAAGTTGGAGCACTTGTTTGCAAAGGCCTTAGTGATGCACTCAAAGAAGAAACTCCACTCCATCCTGATGTAGGGTCTCTTCAATTGTCCAAGCTTTGCTAAAGCTTTTCATAGCCCAAATGGCCATCATTGCTGAAGGGCCGACTCCTCAATGTGACTGTAAACACAGTTTTCTGGCAAATGTAGTGCTTGTCGAACAGTTG
>NW_027419496.1:0-49671 GCF_009905375.1 Apium graveolens
TTCTTCCTTCTATAACTCCATTTTGTTCTGGAGTTTTGCTGCTGAAAACTCATGTATAATTCCCATTTTCTTCACAGAATGCTCTCATAGTGGAATTCTTGAACTCAGTTCATTGTCACTCCTGATTCTTCTAACTTTGAAATCAGGATGATTATTGACTTGCCTTATGTAATTGATAATGATTTCACTAGCCTCATCTTTAGACTTTAGGAAATGTCCAAGAGAACTTGAGAAATCATCAACAATTACTAAGCAAAATCTTTTCCTCGAAATTGACAATATTTGACTGGTCCAAACAATCCATGTGTAGCAGTTGCAAAGGTTCTTCAATTGATAAATCAAGCTTCTTTCTGAATGATGCTTTGATCTGCTTTCCCTTTTGGCAGGCATCACACAATCCATCCTTAGAAAACTCCACCTTGAGGATGCATCTAACCAGTTCTTTCTTTACAAGTTCATTCATGGTCTTGAAGTTTAGATTGGGATAGCTTCTTGTGCCATAACCAACTTCATCCTGACTTGCTTACTGAAAGACAAGTAACAGATTCTGTATTTGATGAGTTGAAGTCAGCTAAGTACCATTTCCTTTTCTCACTCCAGTGAGAACCACTTTGTTGCTTCTTTTGTTTGTCACAACACAGGCTTCTGAGTTGAAGGTTACTGGATTGCCTTTATCACAAAGCTGGCTGATACTCAACAAATTGTGTTGACCATCCCTAAGGCAACCTCTTCAATGATGACATTGTCTTTTGAAATCAAGTCATATCCCTAGTATAACCCTTGCTGTCATCTCCAAAAGAATACTTGGGCCAGCTCTCTCCTTGAACTCTGTAAGCAGGGTAGAATCACCAGTCATGTGTCTTGAACAACCACTATCCAAGTACCATAGATTCTTTCTGTTTCCCTACACACATCAAAATCAAATCAAGTTAATTTTGGTACCCAGTTTCCTTGGATCCTGTCTTGTAGCTTCTTCTTTTCTGTTTCTTAGGCTTATCTCATTTGACTTAGGATATCATTCATCCTAGTCATTTGATTGAACCTTTAAAACCATTCATTACAAAAGAATTATTATGCATATTTTGATTAACAGGAAATGCATGCTATTAGTAACATGTTATTCCAGTAATGCATAAATGACATTTGTGGCATACTAAATGCAACATAATAAGGTTTAGGTGCAAATGGCATATTAGCAAATTGTGCATTCATATTTTGTGCAGACATAACATTCATAGGCATAGAAGGCATGGCATTCATGTGTGGAAAAATGAGGTGGCACAGATATGGTAGGCATGGCAGATTTCTGCAATTAACAGACAAGTGATTTACACTACCACACTTGACACAGATTTTTCTAGGAGCATATTTATCAGGTGTGTAGTTGTTATGCTGTTAATTCCTACTTTACCATTTCTATTATTTTTCTTTTTAGCATCTGTTTTAACCTCAATTTTCTCCAGTCTGTCACTCAACTGCTTGACTGTCATATGACCAACATTAGTGTGGCCCCTCCAAACTCGGGTCAGAAGTTTGGGGTCCACACACACACTTATTATAACCTGCTTATAACAATAATAAAGATAATAATAATATATGCAGTGACCCTACTTACCAACCACCACGGACCGCAACAGGTTAAAGTATGCACACAAGCCAAACACAGTAATATATTACAAACCGTTCAAATCCCAACTATTCAAACTCAAACTAAGTATTAAACATTATTACAAACTTTTACAAACTTAAATTATCCCAAAAGAAGCTACTAGCTCAGCTTTCTCAACCTGAACCCCTAGCTCTCGCGTTGGACTGGGGATCCTCGCTACCAACTGGTTCCTTTTTAACTGGAAAGAATATAAACAACATCGCACAAATGAGCTAACTAGCTCAACAAGTCATAATGACAAAACTGGAATAATGATCATCAGGTGAATATATTATGATATCAATGAACATTGGATGATGATTTAGAATTGGATATTATCCTTTTAATTTAAAAACCAAGGTTAGGCTACTGATCAGTCACGCACTAACCCCGAGCAAGGCACCAACATTGCTCTAACTACTGGATCCAAGGCCACATTGGCCTAACTTGACCATTATATGGTCTGACCACGAATCTGGTCCACAATTTTATAAAAACCAATCCAATTCTAACATAATAACAGATATGCAATAATAAACAATTAACCGAAATCATTATCAACAATAAATGTTTAACAATGAAAGGGTTTCAATCCTTGTAAGGATCAATAAGGTAATTTAAAGCTTGGATGCTGGGTAATGAAAGAATTGGATAACAAAGGAATCAACATTTCAGGGTTTCAAAGATTTGGGCTTTCAAAGCATAGGATACAATGATTGAATGTACAAGTAATTCAGTTCAGTGTTTGGGATTTTGTTGCATGTATTTGGAGTAATATCGTATACTTGAGATTTGTGTTTAGGTATACAACAATCAATGGTCTAGAAAGAATAAGGTTTATGGCCAAGAACAATAACTGGAATCAGAGTTTAGGTTTCAGTGCTTCAAAGCACTTGCAATATCAATCTGACTATCAATACTACAATATCTCGAGAAAGTTCAGAACACTTGCCTGATATTAGCTTACTACACTGCACTCGTTTCCAATCACAAGCGTCTTACTCTTCAACTATCTGTTTCCCTTTCCTACTCTTGCCTCTTCTGCTCACATATCATAAACATCTATCATAATTTACTCATGGAATTCTATTCAACACATACTTCTATTTACCCTTCGTTTTACCCAAATCCGATTAACGGATTGAAAGTTATGCAATAATCAAGTAAACACCGAATATATAGACCGATAGTCAATTAACAAGTCACATATAGCACATAATACATCACGTAATCAATGATATATTATTTATAAAGAAGTCTCGGGTCATAAATAGGCTTTCTGGTATTTAAAATGAATATTTAAAACATTTTTCGGAATTAAAACGGGTCGTTGGATCAATTTCGGGTTAATAAACAAGGTTCGGTTGGCCAATTCTGGCTCCGAAATAATTTTAGAATAATTATCGAGCCTTGGAAATAATTAGAATAATATTTAAAGCTCGAAACTATTTTTCAGAATTTTTAAATCATTTTTAAATAATTAAATCTAATTAATAATTAATTAAAATCAATTAATAATTAATTAAATCAATTAATCAATTATTTTTGAATTTTGACCAATTAATCAATTATAAATTAACTGAAATTATTAACTAATTAATTTAGATTTATTTGTGAGTTAAATAATTTTCAGAATTAAAATAATAATTTTTAGAATTTTCAGAAATTAAAATGAATTTTTATAAAAATAATAGGAAATATGATTTTTAAACATTTTATAAACAGGAATCCTAAATTTGCAAAGTCTGGAAACTTCAGGGACCTAACTGTATCGTCCCCAAAAGTCCAGGGACCAAACTGCAATTTTTACACCCCGTCGCCGGAAACACAGAGGTGGCCGGAGAACACGTTCTCGGTCCTCACCCCACCAACACCTCCAGATCACATCTACACACCAGGAATACAACCATGCAATCATTCATCCTAACAATCCCTGAGTTGGCCGGAATTTGGCCATGAAATTTTCCAGTTTCCGGCGAACATCGGAAAACTTCAAAACACAACTCCCTTCTCTACAGACCTCGTTGGTTCATGAAACTTATACGACTAGATTGCAAATTTCACGAGAACACAACCCACTATAACACAACATCAATCTATCACAGAATAAGAAACCCCCAAATTTCAATTAAGAACATTCATACGGGTTATAAACCCTAATTTTAAAATTCGAAAATCAAACTCAAATTTGAACATGTTATTGAACTCCAAATCAGACGTATGACATATGAAAATCATCAAGAAACAAGCTCTACAACATGCAATCATCAAATCATACAAACAATCATCCGAACAAAAATTCATATTTTTAATAAAATAAATTCGAAAATAAATAAATTTTTAGAAAAATAACCTTGATTTCTGCAGTGAAACAAAGCTCAGAATCTATAGAACACTTCAAATCCTTCGTTTTGGTTACTCAAGCTTTGAAAACAGAGATCGGTAACGCCTTCGTTTTGCTGTTTGATTCTTAGAACAGTTTATGTAATTAGGGTTTTTCTCTGAAAATTTAGAATTAACTATCTGCAAATGATTTTTGATACGAAATAAAATACGGTAAAAGGCTATTTATAATTACGGAAAATTTGTATCCCGTTGGATCATTCCGGATATAAAACGGTACGTTTATTTGTAAAAACTGATCCAAACGGTATCGGTTTTCGGGATAATTATCCAAATCAGTACAATTTGTACTGCGGTCTTGGTCTCATCGCCTAGTTACACGTATACGAAGTGATAATTGTGATGGTTTAATAAAAAGCTCCCGTTATCGAAAAACGGGTTTTATTGATTTACCGAAACGAATATTGTATCGAAAATGTTGTGCCGGGACCCGCGCAGGATAAACCGTACGCCGAATCGAAAAAGTCGAAACATGGAATATGCTCGGAATATTACAATTAGGTTAGGAAGGAGTTCTCGAAAGAGTTTCGGGTTCCAAAAACGTAACAACGGTTGACGTCGGTTGGTTCCCGTTTTTTATAAAATAGATTTTAATTACCCGAAAAAAGATTTTAGAAATTTCATATGATTCTTATAAATCCATAAACCAACATAAAAATAATTAGGAAGATATGACAATTATCTATATTTTATTTTGGACATATAAAAATTAAATACTTAATTAATATTATTTTTGAATATTCAAGTACAGATAACACTTAACAATTAGCTCACAGAATAATACTGAACACACATAACAATTATATAATAGCAAAAATAATTACACGATATATCCCGGATATTACAATTAGCCTTTTTCTCCTTCTTCACTTGACTGGTTTCTTCTGGAACAAATTCCTGGAAACTGATCCATATCTCTCATTTAACTTAATAAGTTTGGCTTTACTCACAGGCTTGCTCACAGTCGACGGATGAGGATTTATATCACTCGACAGATAACCCTTTTTGTTATCCGACGGATGACCTCATCATCCGTCGAGTCTACATCTGTTAGCAATCCTTCAACCAAATTGGATTCTAGCTTCTCCTTATTCTTCTTCCAGGCTGCATCACAAAAGGACTCAATACCTTGAACTTTGGTGATTTGAGCATGAACATCTCTAGATGTTTTCCATCCTGCTTAATCACCTCCTTTTCTCATTCAAGCTGCTTCTTCAAGATCTCTTCTTTCTTCAAGGACTCAGTTAATTCATCCATAGCAATTTTACCCTCAATTCTCAATTTTTCAAATTCGATGAACTGAGACTCTAGCACATAATTCCTCTCACTTAAAATAAATTTTCTTTGATTTTAGCATTTTCCTCAGTAAGAGACTTAAGTGTAACACGCAAATGATATAATTCTGTAGACATGTCATTTATTGCATCATTACACTCAACTTTAGATAAATGTGCAAGGTTAGTGGTGATTACCTGATTACTTGAAGAACTTGTCTCTGTTTCATCAGACTTGGCCATTAGGGCTAGATTGACATAGCTGACATCCTCATCCTCATCCAGACCATCTGCTGCCCAGTCATTTTCTTCTTAATGAAAGCCCTTTCCTTTTGTTTGAGCAACTCAAAATATTCTGTTTATAATCCACAGGCTCAAACTTTTTCTTGTTGGAATCTGACTTTCTACACTCACTGGCAAAGTGCCATGTCAAGCCACATTTGAAATATTTGAATTTTGATTTATCCACCATGTTTCTATTTGGCTTAGCTGCTCCAAAGTTCTTCTTGAACTTGAGCTTGGCAAATCTTCTGGAAAGAAATGCTAGATTTTCATCAATATCTTCCATGTCATCTTGGCTCAAAGAATCTTCATTTTCTGCTACCAGCCCCTTGCCCTTGTTTTCACAGACCTTTGAAGTTGATTCAACAGCTTCCATCTTCATCTCCTTCTCTCTCTAACTCAACAACTAGTGCAATGGATCCTTCTTTCTTCTTTCCTCTCTCCATCCTCTCATCTTGCTCTATTTCAAGCTCATAAGTTTTCAGGATGCCATACAGTCTCTCCAAAGTAAACTTCTTGTAATCTTGAGAGTTTCTCAATGAGTCTGTCAGAGGTTTCCATTCCTTTGGAAGAGATCTAAGGAACTTAATATTGGAGTCTTTTGTATGATAGAACCTTCCATGCAACTTCAGAGCATTTAGTAGTTTTTGAAATCTACTAAAAATGTCAGGGAGAGACTCATTGTCTTCACTATGAAAGTGCTCATATTGCTGAATTAGCAGCTGCATCTTATTTTCTCTAACTTGTTCAGTGCCATCACAGATAATCTGTATAGTATCTCAAACTTCCTTGGCAGTTTTGCAATTGATGATGTTGTCAAACATGTCACCATCAACTCCATTGAACAGAAATTCATGGCCTTCTTATCTTTCCAGACTTGTTCAATATCAGGATCAGACCATTCATGCCTTGGCTTTGGAGGACATATGGCTCCTTCCCCAGTTGCAGCAGCTCTCATGGTCATGAGGAGGGCCTCCTCTCTCTGCAGTCTACATAGGCCCTCATACTTGAGACAAAGTAAATGAAGATGCTTCTTTACCTCCAGTGATGATAATTATCTTTGTCCAGAAAGGAATCTTGCCTCCAACATCCTTCTTGTTCATCTTGCTGTTTGTTGTGATCCTTCAAACTCTTTATTTATCAAGAGCTTGCCTCTAATACAAATTGTTAGTCCCTAACAATTGCACAAGAATTAAGAAGGTAGGGTTATGGAATTCTTGAACCTTTTTCACAAATTATAAAATGTTCTATCTTAATAATATATAAGTGTTTGATTTGCAGAGTGCGGAATAAGAAGTTAGTAAAATCAAAACACAAGTAATTAAAAACACAAGTCTTTAAAAACTTTCTGGTGGATTGAATGTATCCACCAGAGATATATATATTATATCAAGAGAACTCTGTGTAGCTAAATTAGCTCACAGCTTCTTACAAATATGAACAACTAAGTTATAGAGAAATGCTAAGAATACAGCTTACAAATGTTTCTCTAAGAAAATGTTCTTAGTCTTGTTGTTGTTCTATGTGCTACTTCTTGGTTTATATATCACCAAGATTACAAAGTAATAAGACAAGATAATAAAACAAACATATCAAGTCTAATACTCTGCTGCTTCATTACTCTATTTCAACATATTTGAATATCTTCATAATAGCATGGAAATAGCAATGCTTCTTTGTTCTCTAAAACCCAGTTGAATAGGCTTCCACATTCCTTTTGCATACACTCGACACATGTGACTGTGTTGTCACTATCAACGGATATTTGAATTGATCATCCGTTGAGTACATGATCATCCGTCGAGTTATCTTGTTGATCATCCGTCGAGTAGCTTTGTTGATCATCCGTCGAGTAGCAATCTGGCACTTGACTTCATTTCATTTATGCAGAATTACAAGACATCATCTATGTACAATTAATCAACCTATTCTGCATATCTAATTAAAGTCAACATGACTTATATGCTACTACAGAATTCATACAAAGATGTATGCATAAATGTGCTACAGACTTATTATTACATAAGCTACTCACTCGATGGATAACAATTCATTATCCGTCGGGACTATAATGAGTCATCCGTCGGGACTATAATGAGTCATCTGTCGGGACTATATTTGCTTATCCGTCGAGTGCTACATTTTCACTAAGTTAAATCTACCAAGGTGTTTGTTAATGAAATCATCAAGTTCACAACATATCCACAACATTAGGCCTTGGAGGTTTCTTTGCATCAGAAGCTTTAGACTTTAGATTTATCTTCTCAGTTACAAATCTAGCTTCTTCCTCCTTGAGATTTTCCAAATCCATTCCTGGATTATGCTTCATGAATAATCTTCTTGCAATTTCTTCATCAAAAGTCTGAATCTTAGGATTTTTGTAATAGACAGTAGTCTGCTTCCCCTTATACTTCAGAGTTTGCATGAACTTCTGTGAATCTTGACTTCCACCTTGAATCAGAATATCAGGCTTTGTCATTAGACTTCGCTTATCAGAACTTGACTTCAGACTTTGACCATTCACAACATCAGAACTTGACTTGTTCTTTATAGAATATTTTCCATGAACTTTTCTTTGACCTCTGCTCTTTTCAAAGTTTCCCTGGTCATCACCTTTATCATCCTTCTTCTTCAGTACTTGAGTAGGTGAGCATTTGGACTTAACTACCTTCTCCCCCTTTTTGGCATTATCAGGAAGTAAGAGAGAGAGAGAGAGAGAAGAAGTTCAACTGAAGATTGGATTTCATCCAATTGAGTTTTCTGAGAAGCTTGACTTGCCAGGACCTCATCAATTTGGGCCTGTTGCTTCTCTTGAATCTTCTCAATGGCTTCAATTTTCTCAAGAGTAGGTCTGACATACCTATTCTTGTCAAGCTTGAGCTATAGATCTAGCTTATCAGCTTGTTCCTTGAGTGTATCAACCTTAACATGAGTAATAGAATGTAGACCATGAAGACTTCTTGTACTCATAGCTGTAACCTTGAGTTGAGTCTTGAAATCAGAATTAGATAATAACTCATCAGCTTTTGATACATGCTCTGTCAGAATTTTGGTGCATGGAATAAAATCTGATTCATTCCACTTCTTGGTCCACTCAACTCCCCTGTGAGTTTCTTCCCAAGGTACAGGAGCATCCTGTCTAACAAATTTCTTCACCAAAGCTTCCTTTCCCAGAATAGGAACTGGAGTTTCAACAAAAATACTGTCTCCAGAACTTAAGGAAGTTTTATCATCTTCTGACAGTACAAGAGTGTGTGATACAACTGGAGATTCAAGAATAACATCATCTAAATTCTGATCAACAGAATTTATCTCCAGAGCTGGTCTCTTTGATGTAGATGGTATCTCGGCATCTAAGATTGGAGATTTGCCTGTAGATGGCTGAGCTTCAGTAGTTGGAGCTTCCAGATAAAGAACTTGAGGTATATTCAAATTGTGAATATCTATCTCAGAGTTGTCAGTTTTTTCTTTAGCATCATCTGTAGCTTTGATTGGAGAGTCAGGAGGGGTTACTACTGTATCAGTAGCAGTGTCTGTGGCTTGAGCTGGAGAAATCAGAGCTTCAATAATGATTGGTTCTTGTGAGATCAGAGATTCCTGATCCCCTTCCTCAGCTTCTGCAGTATCTTCTGATGAAGATTTAGCATTATACCTCTTTGCCCTCATTTTCTTTAACCTCCTTGCCAATGAAGGAGTTGCTGTTGCAGCATCAGAATATATAGATTTTCTTTTCAAAGTATCAGAACTTTGAGCTGCTGTTTCTTTCTGAGAAGTAACATTCTCAGCTTCATTAGTCACAGGTTCTGATGCATGAACCTGTGCTACACTGTCACTATCGGATTCATCCCTGAGAATCATCCTTCTTCTCTTTTATGGAGGTTGAGAGACAAACTTTGTCCTCTTAGGCCTGGAAGATGAAGGTCTGATAATATGTGCTGATGATTCAGGTTGAGATGATTGAGTTGCTGGTTTGAGAGATGTCCTGATGGTAGATTTTGGTTGTGGTTGAGAAGTTTGAGGTGTTTATGTAGTGGTGGTAGGTGCTGATGAAGGTAGGGATGGTTGGACATCAGGACATATGGTAGAATATGTGACTGGATCAGAGTTTACTAAAAACTGTTTGACTGATTGTGGAATTTGGAGGGGTCTTAAAACAGTTTTCTTATTATCAGCATATAATAAGTCAGTAAATGCTCTCTTAGCAAGTTTAAATGGTGAAATCAACTCACTTGCTCGTTGGGGTGAATCAGATTTACAAAAATTGTAAATAAGTTGACAGAATCTAGCAAAGTAAACTGTATTTCTATCTTCTGTCATCCTATCCCCAATAAAGCCTAAAATAGCACTAGCATAATCAAAATGGATTTGATTAATGAGAGCATACCCGATTTGTTGACTGAGAATAGGGATTGCATTAAAATTAGAACATTTGTTGGCGAAAGCCTTTGTGATGCAGTCAAAGAAGAAACTCAATTCCCTCCTTATATAAGGTCTCTTCAATTAACCCAGCTTTGCCAATGTCTTTTCATACCCCAGACTGGCCATCATCTGCTGAAGGAACGGCTCCTCAACAGCTGAACTATAGATACAGTTTTCTGGCAAACGTAAAGCCTGTCGAACTGTAGCCAAAATCACTACATGCTCATTCTCCCCTGTTGAAAAGATGATACTTGGGGACCCATGAGCACCACCATCATCATACATACCACTTCTCCAGAACTCCAGCACTTGAGCTCCTGAGACTGTGTCTGGTTGGGCCAGTGCATACCCAATCTCACTATGAGCAAGAAAATCTTGAATAAAGTGAAGATCTGATGGGGCTTCATCCTTGCTCAGTATAGCCAAGTAGTTGTTAGGAACAAACTTAGCTCCATTGAAAATCAAGTCTTTTGGTGCCATCTCTGTAGAAATTAAGTGAGAAAGATAGTGTTTGCAAAGTGTTTGATAAAAGTCTTGAAAGAAAACGCTTCAGGGAATATTAGAGAGAGAGATAATAAAATAGATTAAGAATAGAAAAGTAAGTAAAAGATTAGAAAATCTTTTAACTCCCATATATATACTCTCTCCACTCAACAGTTATAACTTTGAAGCATGGGATACACTTTACACCTGGCACCATGTGAACAGTCAGTAAAAAGCTAAAACAGGAGTTAATGGGCACGTAAAATAAGCAACAATTACCGTGCACATGCAGTTTTTCAGGACAAACACGTTTACCACTAACCCATAATGATTATGACTATTTTTATTTTACCCAAATATATTCTGATTTAAATATGATTGTTTCAGTTTTTTACCACAAATAAGTCAGGTAAAGAATAATGCCACGTAAGCATCAAAGATTCCATCAGGATTTAATATCAGAACTTAAACTTATGTCAGATTTTAACAGTCACCAGAATATGGCTTATGTACTCAAAAAGTGAATATATTTTTCTGTGATTCTTCATACAAATACTGACTTGTTTTCTTCAGAGTTTAATCATCAGAACTTCCATCAGAACTTGTACTTAGAATTTATGCAAATAACACTTAACTGTTTATCAAAAATAACTTAATCACCTCAATAATTTTCATCATTCATATGGAGTGAAAGTGTGTGCATTTAGCAAAATATCAGATAAAGATTAAAGTCTGATAAACTTCAGTACATCTTAGAAATAAGGCATAACTAAGAAAAATGCTTAAAATCTGTCATCAATCATGAAGTCTACTAAAGAACAAATTTATGCAAGAGTCCACCTCAACTGTTTGTGCTCATTTTATGCATCTTTTGAAATTCCTTTTTACAGTGGCTTTTCAGTGTAAGTGAGTCACGACTGCTTATCAGAATTTATGTTGTTGTCAGAGTATTTCTCCAGTAATCAGAGAATGTGAAAAGTCACCAAGAAAATTTATTTGCTTTTCTAATGCATATTACTTAATACTAGCAATGCACTTGGGTCTTCCCTTCCACATATATTTAATCTAGATCTCAAGGGAGAACCTGACTTTTAATTTTCTTTTTTTTTTATAAGTGAGGCTTATCAAGCATGTAGTTCATCCTTAAGATTTACTGAC
This sequence comes from Apium graveolens, assembly GCF_009905375.1. NCBI lineage: Eukaryota > Viridiplantae > Streptophyta > Magnoliopsida > Apiales > Apiaceae > Apium > Apium graveolens. The sequence continues at coordinate 11,668 of NW_027419496.1, forward strand.
ATCAGAATTTGACAGATAAGAAACAAGAATCTAGTTTGTGACTAAGTAATAAGATACACAAAGTAAACTTGACTAAGCTCAATATCAGAATTTGCTTGTGCCATTGAGTTTCCACATAAACTACTAATTTAAACATGGGATTTCTAGTATGTTAAAGACTACTAGGTCAGCATCTAGCACAGTTATCCTCATTGGATTGAATAGCCACAGAACATTAAAAACACTTATCAGAGTATATAGATCCACATCAGATAACAATCAGCATTTAATATATTAACAAATTAAGCACAGATTACATAGAGATAATACAATCTGTAAATACTGATCATAAAGTCTGATGCATAAAAACTAAGCAGATGTAGAGAAAGAACCTGAAACCATTCCAAGTTCATTTACCAATCTTATAAAAGTAGCTTCACATAGGGGTTTTGTGAAGATATCTGCTAGCTGTTGATCTGTTGGACCAAAATGCAATTCCACTGTACCTTCATCCACATGTTCCCTTATGAAATGGTACCTTATGCTGATGTGCTTTGTCATTGAGTGTTGAACTGGATTACCTGTCATAGAAATAGCACTTTGATTATCACATTAAATAGGGATTTTAGAAAATTCTAACCCATAATCCAGTAACTGATTCTTCATCCAAAGAATTTGTGCACAACAGCTTCCTGCAGCAATATATTCAGCTTCTGCAGTTGATGTGGAAATTGACCTCTGTTTCTTGCTAAACCAAGAAACCAATCTGCCTCCAAGAAATTGGCAGCTTCCACTTATGCTTTTCCTGTCTATTTTGCATCCTGCAAAATCTGCATCTGAGTAACCTATTAGCTTAAAATCTGATTCCCTAGGATACCACAATCCTAGATCAGCTGTACCCTTGAGGTACTTGAAAATTATTTTCACAGCAATTAAGTGAGGTTCTCTTAGATCAGCCTGAAATCTTGCACAAAGACAGGTAGCATACATGATATCTGGTCTACTTACAGTTAAATAAAGTAAAGAGCCAATCATACCTCTGTAGTTAGTAATATCTACTGATTTACCAGTATCCTTATCTAACTTTGTTGAAGTGGCCATGGGAGTGGATGCAGTTGAATAATCTTGCATTCTAAATTTCTTCAGTAAATTTCTGGTGTACTTGGATTGATAGATACAAGTGCCTTCTTCATTTTGCTTAACTTGAAGGCCTAAAAAATAGCTGAGTTCTCCCATCATACTCATTTGATATCTTGACTGTATTAGCTTTGCAAACCTCTCACAGAGTTTGGCATTTGTAGAACCAAAAAAGATATCATCAACATATATCTGTACCAAAAGTAAGTCCTTTCCATGGTTGAGGTGGAATAAAGTCTTGTCAATTGTGCCTCTGTTAAATTCACTTTCCAGAAGAAATTGAGCTAATGTCTCATACCATGCTCTTAGAGCTTGCTTAAGGCCATAAAGTGCTTTGTCAAGCCTGTAGACATGATTTGGAAATTTAGGATCTACAAAGCCTGGAGGTTGTTCAACATATACCTCTTCTTCCAATTCTCCATTAAGAAAAGCACTTTTCACATCCATTTGAAAGACTTTGAACTTTTTGTGAGCAACATAAGCCAGAAAGATTCTTATGGCTTCCAATCTAGCAATTGGTGCAAATGTTTCATAATAATCAATACCCTCCTGTTGAAAGTAGCCTTTAGCAACCAACCTTGCTTTATTCCTTGTAATTATGCCATCACTGCCAGTTTTGTTTCTGAACACCCATTTTGTGCCAACAACTGATTTGTTCTTTGGTCTTGGCACTAGGGTCCAGACTTTATTTCTTTCAAATTTATTTAACTCTTCCTGCATTGCTTGTACCCAATCAGCATCTTGAAGAGCTTCTTCCACTTTCTTTGGTTCAGTCTGAGATAGAAAGGAATGATAGAGACATTCATTTGAAGTTGCAGTTCTAGTTCTGACACCTGCTTCAGGATCCCCAATAATTAAGTCAGATGTATGTGATTTGGTCAACTTCCTTGCAGATGGAAGTTGATCTCTAGAACTGGATCCTCCCCCATGATCCATGCTGTCTCCATCAGCATTTTCTGATGCTCCCCATGTAGTTATGCTCTCTGAGACTTCAGAATTTGAGTTTGATTTTTCAGGAGTTGAAGAATTAGAGCTTCCAAAATTATCAGAACTTGGCTCATCAGAACTAGATGAATCAGAACTTGAAGAGCAGGTGACAGGTTCTGATGCTTCTCGTGAGTCTTGAGATGTGGTTGGATCTTCAGCTTGCTCCCCCTGGACAGGTGTATTTTCCTTTAGAGTTGTTACCACAGTTTCAAAGACATCAGAACTTAAACCATCAGAATTTACAGGATCAGGATTTAAATCATCAGAATTTACAGAATCAGAATTTAAATCTTCATTTTCGAATCTCAGCTGATCATGATCATTGAAATCTTCAAGTCCAGTAATCTTCCTATCATCAAAAGACACATTGATAGATTCCATGACAACCTTTGTTCTTAAATTGTAGACTCCTAAGGCTTTTGTGGAAAGTGGATATCCAACAAAAATTCCTTCATCAGCTTTTAGATCAAATTTTGACAGCTGCTTAGGATGAGTATTAAGAACAAAACACTTGCATCCAAATACATGAAAGTATTTCAGATTTGGCTTCTTTTTCTTCACCATCTCATATGGTGTTTTTCCATGCTTGTTGATCAGTGTAGCATTCTGTGTAAAACAAGCAGTCTGCACAGCTTCAGCCCAAAAGTAGGTTGGTAGTTTTGCTTCATCAAGCATTGTTCGTGCAGCTTCAATGAGAGTCCTTTTCTTTCTTTCTACAACTCCATTTTGCTGTGGAGTTCCAGGTGCAGAAAATTCCTGTTTGATTCCATGCTCTTTGCAGAACTCTTCCATAATCGAATTCTTGAACTCAGTGTCGTTATCACTCCTTATTATTTTAACAGAATCTTTGATCAATTTATCCAGCTGTCTGACATGATCAGTTAGAGTAAATACAGTTTCATTCTTCTTGTGCAAGAAGTACACCCAAGTGTACCTTGTGAACTCATCCACTATAACCATAACATATTTTTTCTTTGCAATAGACATGACATTGACTGGACCAAATAGATCAACATGCAGTAGGTGATAAGGCTCAAGAATTGATGACTCAGTTTTGCTCTAGAAAGAAGATTTTCTTTGTTTTGTCTTTTGACATGAATCACAAAGGCCATCAGGAGCAAAAATTGACTTTGGCAGTCCTCTCACAAGATCTTTTTTTACAAGCTCATTTATATTATTGAAATTTAAATGAGAGAGTTTCTTGTGCCAATTCCAGCTTTCTTCAATTGATGCTCTACTCAACAGACAGATTGCAGAACCATCAGTACTTGTTGAAAGTCTGGCTTCATAAATGTTACCATGCCTGTTACCTTTCAGAACCACTTTGCCTGTAGAATTTCTTACAACTTCACAGTGTTCTTCAAAGAAATCCATATGATAACCTCTGTCACAGATTTGACTTATACTCAACAGATTGTGTTTAAGTCCTGAGACAAGAGCTACTGATTCAATGATAACATTCCTAAGATTGATCTTGCCATAGCCAGAGTTTTTCTCATGTTGCCATCTCCATAAGATACTCCTGGGCCAGCTTTCTCCACAAAGTCTGATAACAGGGCTTTATTTCCAGTCATATGTCCTGAACATCCACTATCCAGGACTAGGATGTTCTTCCTGTTGCCCTGCAATCACAAAGACCACTAATGGTTAGTTTTAAGGACCCAGACTTGCTTGGATCCTTTGGCCTTTTTAAGTTTGTTAGCATTTGCAGCGGATTTAATATCAGAGTTTATGCTAACATGCTGTTTATCAGAACTTATATCAGACTTTGCATCAGACATTACACTAGAAGGAATTAAAGCAACTTTCTTCAAAGAAGGTTTTATTTGATAATAATCATAGTATAAACTATGATATTCCTTACAAGTATAAATGGAATGCCATAAACTACCAAAATAAAAATAAGGATTTTGTGGCTTAAACCTAACAGACTGACTCTTAACTCCTTACTTAGGAGGTAAAGAGTTTACATTCTTATTCTTCCTGCAAAAAGAAGCAAGATGGTTAGAGTTTCCACAGTTATAACATTTCTTTCTAGTAGCATTAGGAACAGGCATAAAATTATTACTTTTATTCACACCTTCCTTTCCATTCCTATTTTTCCTAGCTGCATTTACCTTGTTCACACTGCTAATCTTTTTCAGCTTATGTTTAAGCTGCTTCTTTGTCATTAAGCCTATATTAACTTCAGTTGGTTTATCCTGTTTTAATTTGTCAGAAGTTGACTCTGTCTCAACTTCTGTCTCAATATCTTTCTCCTTTTCAGAATCAGACTTTACAGTTTTAGCTACAAACTTAACAAGATTTACCTTTGGTTTAACAGTTTGTTTAACAACAATTGGCTCAATTTGTTCAGTTCTTTTCTCACTTTTGTCATCTCCATAACCTAAGCCCTCTTTTCAGTTTCCACTACTTAGTTATCCTGAGTTCTCTGCCAGAGTTAGTCCAAGTCCTGATAATCTCTCTTTCCTTTTTGAACTCAGTTTTTAGAGATTTATTCATTTTTAGCACTTTATCTCTAACATAAAAGGCATCATCTCTTTCTTTCTGAGTTTGATGGAACATGACTAACTCTTTTTCTAAATAATCATTCCTCTTTTTTAAAGCAAGATTTTCAAAAGTTAATCTTTCACATGTTAAAGTTTGATCTCTGTAACTAATAAACATGGTTTTAAGATATAATCTCAACTCAGTAATATCATCAGTATGAAAAGCATAAATTGTTTGAGGTACCTTTAATTCAGCAGCATCAGAACTGCTATCAGCATTTGCCATCAAGGCATAGTTCTCCTCATCTTCAGAATCTGAAGTGTCTGTCCAGTTTTTCTTCTTTGTGACAAGAGCCTTGCCTTTGTCACTCTTTCCTTTGTTGCAGTCAGGAGATATGTGGCCTTTCTCACCACAGTTGTAGCATTTGACATTCGAGTAATCTCCTCTGTCAGACTTTCCTCCTCTGCCTTCAGATTTTCTGAATCCCTTCTTATCAGAACTTTCACTTTTCCTGGAAAACTTCTTTCCCCTTCTAAATTTCCTACAGACTATATTTGTGATACCCTTCACCATAAGAGCACACAATTTCATCATCTCTTCATCAGCATCTACTTCAGGTAGACTTTCAGTTTCTGAATCATCATCATCAGTACTTGATGATTCTGAATCAGACTTTATGATGAGAGCCTTTCCTTTGCCTTTTTTTTGAGATAGCCACTTTGAGGGATTCCTCCTCAGCCTTAAGAGCAACTGTCCTTGACTTTCTCCCATGTCTCTTGCTCCTTTGATCCATCTCAAGTTCATGAGTCTTGAGCATACCATAGATTTCATCAAGAGCACTTTCTTCAAGAGCATAGTTATCTCTTATAGTAGTTGGCTTCAAATCCCAACTTTCAGGAAGAGCTAAAAGGAATTTAAGATTTGAATCTTCAAGATCATATTCCTTATCCACCAGTGACAGATCATTCAAGAGTTTGACAAATCTGTCATATAAACCAGTTAATGACTCATCGGGTTTTGAGTCAAAGTGCTAATGCTCTTGAGTGAGTATAGTCTTCATATTCTTCTTGATTGCATCAGTTCCCTGACATCTTGTCTCCAAGGCATCCCATATCTCCTTTGCAGTCTTGTAGTGAATTACCCTGTTTGACATGACGTTATCAATGGCACTATGCAGCAAGTGCCTTACCTTTGCATCTTTGGCTATAGATGAGATATCTTCAGCTGTATACTCACTTTTCTCCTTTGGTATGGTCTTTGCTGGCTGATCTGCAACTACAACAGGAAGTTTGGTTGGCTTATGTGGTCCTTCATTAATTCTGTCAAGGTATTCTGGATCTGTAGCTTCCAGAAATATAGCCATCTTCACTTTTTATATGGGATACTCAGAAGGTCTCAGCATGGGTACCCTAATAGTCTCATATCGACTGTGGGTTTGATTCTTTGGAGTTTCTTCAGTTTTGGCGGGCTTGGTTGGATTTTCTGCTTCTTCAGACATGATTGTTTTGAATCTTTACTGTATGTGTGTTAACAGATAAGCTCTGATACCACTTGTTAGGTCACACAACACTATAGAAGGGGGTTGAATACAGTATTTAATACAATCAAATCGATTTAGAACACAAGTAACATAAAACAGATGTATTCGATATAATAAACTCTGTTATAATTGAACTGTTCTCTCTCAGTGATGAACACATATCACCAGAGCTGCTAGGTTACAATGTATGATCTTCTTGATAATGATAACACATATAGTGTAAACCTATGTCTGTGTTTATATAGTACACAGTTACAAGATAACTTCTAATTGATATGGAATATAATTCTGTCTCCTAAAATATATCAATCAGATATCTTATACAAGTCTTTCAGTCCTCTAACCCTTTCCATGCATCTCTTCTTTTGTATTAGTCTTGATCTTCTTTCCTGTAAATCAGCTTCCTTCCTTAACTGTAAGTCTTCTCGTACTTAAGTTCTGATATGACCTTAAGTCCTGATAACATGTTCTGACTTCTAGTAAGTCCTGATTTCAGTAAGTCCTGATATTTCCTGTTAGTTAAGATCTGAAAACTAAACATGAAATATATTAGTTAACAGATGTTGAGTTAACAGCTTCATTGGAGGTAGATTTTCCTGCACTATCCTTAGTATTAGTTTCTTGATCACTTTCATCATCACTGTCATCACTAACCATCTCCACATTGTCAAATTTGAGGCTCTCATGGTAATCTCCATCTTGTAGTCCTTCAATCTTTTTGTCATCAAACACAACATGTATTGATTCCACAACAATGTTGGTTCTCAGATTGTAGACTCTGTATGCTTTACCAACAGCATATCCAACAAAAATTCCTTCATCTGCTTTAGCATCAAACTTCCCATTCTGATCAGTTTGATTTCTCAAAATATAACATTTGCATCCGAAGACATGAAGGAAATTTAGAGTTGGCTTCTTGTTCTTGAACAATGGATAGGGAGTCATGCATTTTGCTTGATTAACCAGAGAAATATTCTGAGTGTAGCATGCAGTATTTACAGCTTCAGCCCAGAAATATGTTGGTAACTTAGACTCTTGAAGCATTGTCCTTGAAGCTTCTATAAGTGATATGTTCTTCCTTTCTACAACTCCATTTTGTTCTGGAGTTCTTGCTGCTGAAAACTCATGTATAATCCCATTTTCTTCACAGAATGCTCTCATAGTGGAATTCTTGAACTCAGTTCATTGTCACTCCTGATTCTTCTAACTTTGAAATCAGGATGATTATTGACTTGCCTTATGTGATTGATAATGATTTCACTAGCCTCATCTTTAGACTTTAGGAAATATGTCCAAGAGAACTTTGAGAAATCATCAACAATTACTAAGCAAAATCTTTTCCTCGAAATTGATAATACATTGACTGGTCCAAACAAATCCATGTGTAGCAGTTGCAAAGGTTCTTCAATTGATAAATCAAGCTTCTTTCTGAATGATGCTTTGATCTGCTTTCCCTTTTGGCAGGCATCACACAATCCATCCTTAGAAAACTCCACTTGAGGAATGCATCTAACCAGTTCTTTCTTTACAAGTTCATTCATGGTCTTGAAGTTTAGATGGGATAGCTTCTTGTGCCATAACCAACTTTCATCCTGACTTGCTTTACTGAGAAGACAAGTAACAGATTCTGTATTTGATGAGTTGAAGTCAGCTAAGTACACATTTCCTTTTCTCACTCCAGTGAGAACCACTTTGTTGCTTCTTTTGTTTGTCACAACACAGGCTTCTGAGTTGAAGGTTACTGGATTGCCTTTATCACAAAGCTGGCTGATACTCAACAAATTGTGTTTGAGACCATCCACTAAGGCAACCTCTTCAATGATGACATTGTCTTTTGAAATCAAGTCATATCCCACAGTATAACCCTTGCTGTCATCTCCAAAAGTAATACTTGGGCCAGCTCTCTCCTTGAACTCTGTAAGCAGGGTAGAATCACCAGTCATGTGTCTTGAACAACCACTATCCAAGTACCATAGATTCTTTCTGTTTCCCTACACACATCAAAATCAAATCAAGTTAATTTTGGTACCCAAGTTTCCTTGGGTCCTGTCTTGTTAGCTTTCTTTTTCTGTTTCTTAGGCTTTATCTCATTTGACTTGGGGATATCAGATTCATCCTTAGTCATTTGATTTGAACCTTTAAAACCATTCATTACAACAAAATTATTATGCATATTTTGATTAACAGGAAATGGCATGCTATTAGTAAACATGTTATTCCAGTAAGGCATGCTAAATGACATTTGTGGCATACTAAATGCAACATAATAAGGATTAGGTGCAAATGGCATATTAGAAAATTGTGCATTCATATTTTGTGCAGACATAACATTCATAGGCATAGAAGGCATGGCATTCATGTTGGAAAAATGAGGTGGCACAGATATGGAAGTAGGCATGGCATATTTGCAATTAACAGACAAGTGATTTACACTACCATACTTGACACAGATTTTTCTAGGAGCATATTTCTCAGGTGTGTAGTTGTTATGCTTGTTAATTCTTACTTTACCATTTCTATTATTTTTCTTTTTAGCATCTGTTTTAACCTCAATTTTCTCCAGTCTGTCACTCAACTGCTTGACTGTCATATGACCAACATTAGTGTGGCGCCCTCCAAACCCGGGTCAGAAGTTTGGGGTCCACACACACACCTTAATTATAACCTGCTTATAACAATAATAAAGATAATAATAATATATGCAGTGACCCTACTTAACAACCACCACGGACCGCAATAGGTTAAAGTATGCACACAAGCCAAACACAGTAATATATTACAAACCGTTCAAATCCCAACTATTTCAAACTCAAACTAAGTATTAAACATTATTACAAACTTTTACAAACTTAAATTATCCCAAAAGAAGCCTACTAGCTCAGCTTTCTCAACCTGAACCCCTAGCTCTCGCGTTGGACTGGGGATCCTCGCTACCAACTGGTTCCTTTTTAACTGGAAAGAATATAAACAACATCGCACAAATGAGCTAACTAGCTCAGCAAGTCATAATGACAAAACTGAGAATAATGATCATCAGGTGAATATGATTATGATATCAAGTGAACATTGAATTATGATTTAGAATTGGATATTATCCTTTTAATTTAAAAACCAAGGTTAGGCTACTGATCAGTCACGCACTAACCCCGAGCAAGGCACACAACATTGCTCTAACTACTGGATCCAAGGCACACATTGGCCTAACTTGACCATTATATGGTCTGACCACGAATCTGGTCCACAATTTTATAAACCAATCCAATTCTAACATAATAACAGAATATGCAATAATAAACAATTAACCGAAATCATTATCAACAATAAATGTTTAACAATGAAAGGGTTTCAATCCTTGTAAGGATCAATAAGGTAATTTAAAAGCTTGGATGTTGGGTAATGAAAGAATTGGATAACAAAGGAATCAACATTTCAGGGTTTCAAAGATTTGGGCTTTCAAAGCATAGGATACAATGATTGAATGTACAAGTAATTCAGTTCAGTGTTTGGGATTTTGTTTGCATGTATTTGTGGAGTAATATCGTATACTTGAGATTTGTGTTTAGGTATACAACAATCAATGGTCTAGAAAGAATAAGGTTTATGGCTCAAGAACAATAACTGGAATCAGAGTTTAGGTTTCAGTGCTTCAAAGCACTTGCAATATCAATCTGACTATCAAATACTACAATATCTCGAGAAAGTTCAGAACACTTGCCTGATATTAGCTTACTACACTGCACTCGTTTCCAATCACAAGCGTCTTACTCTTCAACTATCTGTTTCCCTTTCCTACGTCTTGCCTCTTCTGCTCACATATCATAAGCATCTATCAATAATTTACTCATGGAATTCTATTCAACACATACTTCTATTTACCCTTCGTTTTACCCAAATCCGATTAACGGATTGAAAGTTATGCAATAATCAAGTAAACACCGAATATATAGACCGATAGTCAATTAACAAGTCACATATAGCACATAATACATCACGTAATCAATGATATATTATTTATAAAGAAGTCTCGGGTCATAAATAGGCTTTCTGGTATTTAAAATAATTTTTAAAACATTTTTCGGAATTAAAACGGGTCGTTGGATCAATTTCGGGTTAATAAACAGGGTTCGGTTGGCCAATTCTGGCTCTGAAATAATTTTAGAATAATTATCGAGCCTTGGAAATAATTTAGAATAATATTTTAAAGCTCGAAACTATTTTTCAGAATTTTTAAATCATTTTTAAATCATTTTTAAATAATTAAATCTAATTAAATAATTAATTAAAATTAATTAATAATTAATTAAATCAATTAATCAATTAATTTTTGAATTAATTGACCAATTAATCAATTATAAATTAACTGAAATTAATTAACTAATTAATTTAGATTTATTTGTGAGTTAAAAATAATTTTCAGAATTAAAATAATAATTTTTAGAATTTTCAGAAATTAAAAATGAATTTTTATAATAAAAATAAATAGGAAATATGATTTTTAAATATTTTATAAACAGGAATCCTAAATTTGCAAAGTCTGGAAACTTCAGGGACCTAACTGTATCGTCCCCAAAAGTCCAGGGACCAAACTGCAATTTTTACACCCCGTCGCCGGAAAACACAGAGGTGGCCGGAGAACACGTTCTCGGCGTCCTCACCCCACCAACACCTCCAGATCACATCTACACAACACCAGGAATACAACCATGCAATCAATTCATCCTAACAATCCCTGAGTTGGCCGGAATTTGGCCGTGAAATTTTCCAGTTTCCGGCGAACATCGGAAAACTTCAAAACACAACTCCCTTCTCTACAGACCTCGTTGGTTCATGAAACTTATACGACTAGATTGCAAATTTCACAGAGAACACAACCCACTATAACACAACATCAATCTATCACAGAATAAGAAACCCCCAAATTTCAATTAAGAACATTCATACGGGTTATAAACCCTAATTTTAAAATTCGAAAATCAAACTCAAATTTGAACATGTTATTGAACTCCAAATCAGACGTATGACATATGAAAATCATCAGGAACACAAGCTCTACAACATGCAATCATCAAATCATACAAACAATCATCCGAACAAAAATTCATATTTTTAATAAAATAAATTCAAAAATAAATAATTTTTTAGAAAAATAACCTTGATTTTTGCAGTGAAACAAAGCTCAGAATCTGATAGAACACTTCAAATCTTTCGTTTTGGTTACTCAAGCTTTGAAAACAGAGATCGGTAACGCCTTCGTTTTGCTGTTTGATTCTTAGAACAGTTTATGTAATTAGGGTTTTTCTATGAAAATTATAGAATTAACTATCTGCAAATGATTTTTGATACGAAATAAAATACGGTAAAAGGCTATTTATAATTACGGAAAATTTGGATCCCGTTGGATCATTCCAGATATAAAACGGTACGTTTATTTGTAAAAACTGATCCAAACGATATCGGTTTTCGGGATAATTATCCAAATCAGTACAATTTGTACTGCGGTCTTGGTCTCAGCGCCTAGTTACACGTATTACGAAGTGATAATTGTGATGGTTTAATAAAAAGCTCCCGTTTATCGAAAATACGGGTTTTATTGATTTACCGAAACGAATATTGTATCGAAAATGTTGCGCCGGGACCCGCGCAGGATAAACCGTACGCCGAATCGAAAAAGTCGAAACATGGAATATGCTCATAATATTACAATTAGGTTAGGAAGGAGTTCTCGAAAGAGTTTCGGGTTCCAAAAACGTAACAACGGTTGACGTCGGTTGGTTCCCGTTTTTATAAAATAGATTTTAATTACCCGAAAAAAGATTTTAGAAATTTCATATGATTCTTATAAATCCATAAACCAACATAAAAATAATTAGGAAGATATGACAATTATCTATATTTTATTTTGGACATATAAAAATTAAAATACTTAATTAATATTATTTTTGAATATTCAAGTACAGATAACACTTAACAATTAGCTCACAGAATAGATACTGAACACACATAACAATTATATAATAGCAAAAATAATTACACGATATATCCCGGATATTACAATTAGCCTTTTTCTCCTTCTTCACTTGACTGGTTTCTTCTGGAACAAAATTCTTGGAAACTGATCCATATCTCTCATTTAACTTAATAAGTTTGGCTTTACTCACAGGCTTGCTCACAGTCGACGGATGAGGATTTATATCACTCGACAGATAACCCTTTTTGTTATCCGACGGATGACCCTCATCATCCGTCGAGTCTACATCTGTTAGCAATCCTTCAACCAAATTGGATTCTAGCTTCTCCTTATTCTTCTTCCAGGCTGCATCACAAAAGGACTCAATACCTTGAACTTTGGTGATTTGAGCATGAACATCTCTAGATGTTTTCCATGCCTTAATCACCTCCTTTTCTCGTTCAAGCTGCTTCTTCAAGATCTCTTCTTTCTTCAAGGACTCAGTTAATTCATCCTTAGCAATTTTACCCTCAATTCTCAATTTTTCAAATTTGATGAACTGAGACTCTAGCACATTATTCCTCTCACTTAAAAATAAATTGTTTTCTTTGATTTTAGCATTTTCCTCAGTAAGAGACTTAAGTGTAACACGCAAATGATATAATTCTGTAGACATGTCATTTATTGCATCATTACACTCAACTTTAGATAAATGTGCAAGGTTAGTGGTGATTACCTGATTACTTGAAGAACTTGTCTCTGTTTCATCAGACTTGGCCATTAGGGCTAGATTGACATAGCTGACATCCTCATCCTCATCCAGACCATCTGCTGCCCAGTCATTTTCTTCTGTAATGAAAGCCCTTTCCTTTTGTTTGAGCAACTCAAAATATTTCTATTTATAATCCACAGGCTCAAACTTTTTCTTGTTGGAATCTGACTTTCTACACTCACTGGCAAAGTGCCATGTCAAGCCACATTTGAAATATTTGAATTTTGATTTATCCACCATGTTTCTATTTGGCTTAGCTGCTCCAAAGTTCTTCTTGAACTTGAGCTTGGCAAATCTTCTGGAAAGAAATGCTAGATTTTCATCAATATCTTCCATGTCATCTTGGCTCAAAGAATCTTCATTTTCTGCTACCAGCCCATTGCCCTTGTTTTCACAGACCTTTGAAGTTGATTCAATAGCTTCCATCTTCATCTCCTTCTCTTTCTCTAACTCAACAACTAGTGCAATGGATCCTCCTTTCTTCTTTCCTCTCTCCATCCTCTCATCTTGCTCTATTTCAAGCTCATAAGTTTTCAGGATGCCATACAGTCTCTCCAAAGTAAACTCCTTGTAATCTTGAGAGTTTCTCAATGAGTCTGTCAGAGGTTTCCATTCCTTTGGAAGAGATCTAAGGAACTTAATATTGGAGTCTTTTGTATGATAGAACCTTCCATGCAACTTCAGAGCATTTAGTAGTTTTTGAAATCTACTAAAAATGTCAGGGAGAGACTCACTGTCTTCACTATGAAAGTGCTCATATTGCTGAATTAGCAGCTACATCTTGTTTTCTCTAACTTGTTCAGTGCCATCACAGATAATCTGTATAGTATCTCAAACTTCCTTGGCAGTTTTGCAATTGATGATGTTGTCAAACATGTCACCATCAACTCCATTGAACAGAATATTCATGGCCTTCTTATCTTTCCAGACTTGTTCAATATCAGGATCAGACCATTCATGCCTTGGCTTGGGGACATATGGCTCATTCCCAGTTGCAGCTCTCATTGGTACATGAGGGCCTCTCTCTATGCAGTCTACATAGGCCTCATCTTGAGAAAGTAAATGAAGATGCTTCTTTACCTTCCAGTAATGATAATTATCTTTGTCCAGAAAAGGAATCTTGACTCCAACATCCTTCTTGTTCATCTTGCTGTTTTGTTGTGATCTTCAAACTCTTTGTTTATCAAGAGCTTGCTCTAATACCAATTGTTAGTCCCTAACAATGCAACAAGAATTACAGAAGGAGGGTTGAATGGAATTCTTGAACCTTTTTCACAAATTATAAAATGTTCTATCTTAATAATATATAAGTGTTTGATTTGCAGAGTGCGGAATAAGAAGTTAGTAAAATCAAAACACAAGTAATTAAAAACATAAGTCTTTAAAAACTTTCTGGTGGATTTGAATATATCCACCAGAGATATATATTATATCAAGAGAACTCTGTGTAGCTAAATTAGCTCACAGCTTCTTACAAATATGAACAACTAAGTTTATAGAGAAATGCTAAGAATACAGCTTACAAATGTTTCTCTAAGAAAATGTTCTTAGTCTTGTTGTTGTTCTATGTGCTACTTCTTGGTTTATATATCACCAAGATTACAAAGTAATAAGACAAGATAATAAAACAAAACATATCAAGTCTAATACTCTGCTGCTTCATTACTCTATTTCAACATATTTGAATATCTTCATAATAGCATGGAAATAGCAATGCTTCTTTGTTCTCTAAAACCCAGTTGAATAGGCTTCCACATTCCTTTTGCATACACTCGACACATGTGACTGTGTTGTCACTATCAACGGATATTTGAATTGATCATCCGTTGAGTACATGATCATCCGTCGAGTTATCTTGTTGATCATCCGTCGAGTAGCTTTGTTGATCATCCGTCGAGTAGCAATCTGGCACTTGACTTCATTTCATTTATGCAGAATTACAAGACATCATCTATGTACAATTAATCAACCTATTCTGCATATCTAATTAAAGTCAACATGACTTATATGCTACTACATAATTCATACAAAGATGTATGCATAAATGTGCTACAGACTTATTATTACATAAGCTACTCACTCGATGGATAACAATTCATTATCCGTCGGGACTATAATGAGTCATCCGTCGGGACTATAATGAGTCATCTGTCGGGACTATATTTGCTTATCCGTCGAGTGCTACATTTTTCACTAAGTTAAATCTACCAAGGTGTTTTGTTAATGAAATCATCAAGTTCACAACATATCCACAACATTAGGCCTTGGAGGTTTCTTTGCATCAGAAGCTTTAGACTTTAGATTTATCTTCTCAGTTACAAATCTAGCTTCTTCCTCCTTGAGATTTTCCAAATCCATTCCTGGATTATGCTTCATGAATAATCTTCTTGCAATTTCTTCATCAAAAGTCTGAATCTTAGGATTTTTGTAATAGACAGTAGTCTGCTTCCCCTTATACTTCAGAGTTTGCATGAACTTCTGTGAATCTTGACTTCCACCTTGAATCAGAATATCAGGCTTTGTCATTAGACTTCGCTTATCAGAACTTGACTTCAGACTTTGACCATTCACAACATCAGAACTTGACTTGTTCTTTATAGAATATTTTCCATGAACTTTTCTTTGACCTCTGCTCTTTTCAAAGTTTCCCTGGTCATCACCTTTATCATCCTTCTTCTTCAGTACTTGAGTAGGTGAGCATTTGGACTTAACTACCTTCTCCCCCTTTTTGGCATTATCAGGAAGTAAGAGAGAGAGAGAGAGAGAAGAAGTTCAACTGAAGATTGGATTTCATCCAATTGAGTTTTCTGAGAAGCTTGACTTGCCAGGACCTCATCAATTTGGGCCTGTTGCTTCTCTTGAATCTTCTCAATGGCTTCAATTTTCTCAAGAGTAGGTCTGACATACCTATTCTTGTCAAGCTTGAGCTATAGATCTAGCTTATCAGCTTGTTCCTTGAGTGTATCAACCTTAACATGAGTAATAGAATGTAGACCATGAAGACTTCTTGTACTCATAGCTGTAACCTTGAGTTGAGTCTTGAAATCAGAATTAGATAATAACTCATCAGCTTTTGATACATGCTCTGTCAGAATTTTGGTGCATGGAATAAAATCTGATTCATTCCACTTCTTGGTCCACTCAACTCCCCTGTGAGTTTCTTCCCAAGGTACAGGAGCATCCTGTCTAACAAATTTCTTCACCAAAGCTTCCTTTCCCAGAATAGGAACTGGAGTTTCAACAAAAATACTGTCTCCAGAACTTAAGGAAGTTTTATCATCTTCTGATAGTACAAGAGTGTGTGATACAACTGGAGATTCAAGAATAACATCATCTAAATTCTGATCAACAGAATTTATCTCCAGAGCTGGTCTCTTTGATGTAGATGGTATCTCGGCATCTAAGATTGGAGATTTGCCTGTAGATGGCTGAGCTTCAGTAGTTGGAGCTTCCAGATAAAGAACTTGAGGTATATTCAAATTGTGAATATCTATCTCAGAGTTGTCAGTTTTTTCTTTAGCATCATCTGTAGCTTTGATTGGAGAGTCAGGAGGGGTTACTACTGTATCAGTAGCAGTGTCTGTGGCTTGAGCTGGAGAAATCAGAACTTCAATAACGATTGGTTCTTGTGAGATCAGAGATTCCTGATCCCCTTCCTCAGCTTCTACAGTATCTTCTGATGAAGATTTAGCATTATACCTCTTTGCCCTCATTTTCTTTAACCTCCTTGCCAATGAAGGAGTTGCTGTTGCAGCATCAGAATATATAGATTTTCTTTTCAAAGTATCAGAACTTTGAGCTGCTGTTTCTTTCTGAGAAGTAACATTCTCAGCTTCATTAGTCACAGGTTCTGATGCATGAACCTGTGCTACACTGTCACTATCGGATTCATCCCTGAGAATCATCCTTCTTCTCTTTTATGGAGGTTGAGAGACAGACTTTGTCCTCTTAGGCCTGGAAGATGAAGGTCTGATATTATGTGCTGATGATTCAGGTTGAGATGATTGAGTTGCTGGTTTGAGAGATGTCCTGATGGTAGATTATGGTTGTGGTTGAGAAGTTTGAGGTGTTTATGTAGTGGTGGTAGGTGCTGATGAAGGTAGGGATGGTTGGACATCAGGACATATGGTAGAATATGTGACTGGGTCAGAGTTTACTAAAAACTGTTTGACTGATTGTGGAATTTGGAGGGGTCTTAAAACAGTTTTCTTATTATCAGCATATAATAAGTCAGTGAATGCTCTCTTAGCAAGTTTAAATGGTGAAATCAACTCACTTGCTCGTTGGGGTGAATCAGATTTACAAAAATTGTAAATAAGTTGACAGAATCTAGCAAAGTAAACTGTATTTCTATCTTCTGTCATCCTATCCCCAATAAAGCCTAAAATAGCACTAGCATAATCAAAATGGATTTGATTAATGAGAGCATACCCGATTTGTTGACTGAGAATAGGGATTGCATTAAAATTAGAACATTTGTTGGCGAAAGCCTTTGTGATGCAGTCAAAGAAGAATCTCAATTCCCTCCTTATATAAGGTCTCTTCAATTAACCCAGCTTTGCCAATGTCTTTTCATACCCCAGACTGGCCATCATCTGCTGAAGGAACGGCTTCTCAACAGCTGAACTATAGATACAGTTTTCTGGCAAACGTAAAGCCTGTCGAACTGTAGCCAGAATCACTACATGCACATTCTCCCCTGTTGAAAAGATGATACTTGGGGACCCATGAGCACCACCATCATCATACATACCACTTCTCCAGAACTCCAGCACTTGAGCTCCTGAGACTGTGTCTGGTTGGGTCAGTGCATACCCAATCTCACTATGAGCAAGAAAATCTTGAATAAAGTGAAGATCTGATGGGGCTTCATCCTTGCTCAGTATAGCCAAGTAGTTGTTAGGAACAAACTTAGCTCCATTGAAAATCAAGTCTTTTGGTGCCATCTCTGTAGAAATTAAGTGAGAAAGATAGTGTTTGCAAAGTGTTTGATAAAAGTCTTGAAAGAAAACGCTTCAGGGAATATTAGAGAGAGAGATAATAAAATAGATTAAGAATAGAAAAGTAAGTAAAAGATTAGAAAATCTTTTAACTCCCATATATATACTCTCTCCACTCAACAGTTATAACTTTGAAGCATGGGATACACTTTACACCTGGCACCATGTGAACAATCAGTAAAAAGCTAAAACAAGAGTTAATGGGCACGTAAAATAAGCAACAATTACCGTGCACATGCAGTTTTTCAGGACAAACACGTTTACCACTAACCCATAATGATTATGACTATTTTTATTTTACCCAAATATATTCTGATTTAAATATGATTGTTTCAGTTTTTTACCACAAATAAGTCAGGTAAAGAATAATGCCACGTAAGCATCAAAGATTCCATCAGGATTTAATATCAGAACTTAAACTTATGTCAGATTTTAACAGTCACCAGAATATGGCTTATGTACTCAAAAAGTGAATATCTTTTTCTATGATTCTTCATACAAATACTGACTTGTTTTCTTCAGAGTTTAATCATCAGAACTTCCATCAGAACTTGTCCTTAGAATTTATGCAAATAACACTTAACTGTTTATCAAAAATAACTTAATCACCTCAATAATTTTCATCATTCATATGGAGTGAAAGTGTGTGCATTTAGCAAAATATCAGATAAAGATTAAAGTCTGATAAACTTCAGTACATCTTAGAAATAAGGCATAACTAAGAAAAATGCTTAAAATCTGTCATCAATCATGAAGTCTACTAAAGAACAAATTTATGCAAGAGTCCACCTCAACTGTTTGTGCTCATTTTATGCATCTTTTGAAATTCCTTTTTACAGTGGCTTTTCAGTGTAAGTGAGTCACGACTGCTTATCAGAATTTATGTTGTTGTCAGAGTATTTCTCCAGTAATCAGAGAATGTGAAAAGTCACCAAGAAAATTTATTTGCTTTTCTAATGCATATTACTTAATACCAGCAATGCACTTGGGTCTTCCCTTCCACATATATTTAATCTAGATCTCAAGGGAGAACCTGACTTTAATTTTCTTTTTTTTTATAAGTGAGGCTTAGCAAGCATGTAGTTCATCCTTAAGATTTACCGACATCAGAATTTGACAGATAAGAAACAAGAATCTAGTTTGTGACTAAGTAATAAGATACACAAAGTAAACTTGACTAAGCTCAATATCAGAATTTGCTTGTGTCATTGAGTTTCCACATAAACTACTAATTTAAACATGGGATTTCTAGTATGTTAAAGACTACTAGGTCAGCATCTAGCACAGTTATCCTCATTGGATTGAATAGCCACAGAACATTAAAAACACTTATCAGAGTATATAGATCCACATCAGATAACAATCAGCATTTAATATATTAACAAATTAAGCACAGATTACATAGAGATAATATAATCTGTAAATACTGATCATAAAGTCTGATGCATAAAAACTAAGCAGATGTAGAGAAAGAACCTGAAACCATTCCAAGTTCATTTACCAATCTTATAAAAGTAGCTTCACATAGGGGTTTTGTAAAGATATCTGCTAGCTGTTGATCTGTTGGACCAAAATGCAATTCCACTGTACCTTCATCCACATGTTCCCTTATGAAATGGTACCTTATGCTGATGTGCTTTGTCATTGAGTGTTGAACTGGATTACCTGTCATAGAAATAGCACTTTGATTATCACATTAAATAGGGATTTTAGAAAATTCTAACCCATAATCCAGTAACTGATTCTTCATCCAAAGAATTTGTGCACAACAGCTTCCTGCAGCAATATATTCAGCTTCTGCAGTTGATGTGGAAATTGACCTCTGTTTCTTGCTAAACCAAGAAACCAATCTGCCTCCAAGAAATTGGCAGCTTCCACTTATGCTTTTCCTGTCTATTTTGCATCCTGCAAAATCTGCATCTGAGTAACCTATTAGCTTAAAATCTGATTCCCTAGGATACCACAATCCTAGATCAGCTGTACCCTTGAGGTACTTGAAAATTATTTTCACAGCTATTAAGTGAGGTTCTCTTAGATCAGCCTGAAATCTTGCACAAAGACAGGTAGCATACATGATATCTGGTCTACTTAAAGTTAAATAAAGTAAAGAGCTAATCATACCTCTGTAGTTAGTAATATCTACTGATTTACCAGTATCCTTATCTAACTTTGTTGAAGTGGCCATGGGAGTGGATGCAGTTGAACAATCTTGCATTCTAAATTTCTTCAGTAAATTTCTGGTGTACTTGGATTGATAGATATAAGTGCCTTCTTCATTTTGCTTGACTTGAAGGCCTAGAAAATAGCTAAGTTCTCCCATCATACTCATTTGATATCTTGACTGTATTAGCTTTGCAAACCTCTCACAGAGTTTGGCATTTGTAGAACCAAAAAAGATATCATCAACATATATCTGTACCAAAAGTAAGTCCTTTCCATGGTTGAGGTGGAATAAAGTCTTGTCAATTGTGCCTCTGTTAAATTCACTTTCCAGAAGAAATTGAGCTAATGTCTCATACCATGCTCTTAGAGCTTGCTTAAGGCCATAAAGTGCTTTGTCAAGCCTGTAGACATGATTTGGAAATTTAGGATCTACAAAGCCTGGAGGTTGTTCAACATATAGCTCTTCTTCCAATTCTCCATTAAGAAAAGCACTTTTCACATCCATTTGAAAGACTTTGAACTTTTTGTGAGCAACATAAGCCAGAAAGATTCTTATGGCTTCCAATCTAGCAATTGGTGCAAATGTTTCATCATAATCAATAACCTCCTGTTGAGAGTAGCCTTTAGCAACCAGCCTTGCTTTATTCCTTGTAATTATGCCATCACTGTCAGTTTTGTTTTTGAACACCCATTTTGTGCCAACAACTGATTTGTTCTTTGGTCTTGGCACTAGGGTCCAGACTTTATTTCTTTCAAATTCATTTAACTCTTCCTGCATTGCTTGTACCCAATTAGCATCTTGAAGAGCTTCTTCCACTTTCTTTGGTTCAGTCTGAGATAGAAAGGAATGATAGAAACATTCATTTGAAGTTGCAGTTCTAGTTCTGACACCTGCTTCAGGATCCCCAATGATTAAGTCAGATGTATGTGATTTGGTCAACTTCCTTGCAGATGGAAGTTGATCTCTAGAACTGGATCCTCCCCCATGATCCATGCTGTCTCCATCAGCATTTTCTGATGCTCCCCCTGTAGTTATGCTCTCTGAGACTTCAAAATTTGAGTTTGATTTTTCAGGAGTTGAAGAATTAGAGCTTCCAAAATTATCAGAACTTGGCTCATCAGAACTAGATGAATCAGAACTTGAAGAGCAGGTGACAGGTTCTGATGCTTCTCGTGAGTCTTGAGATGTGGTTGGCTCTTCAGCTTGCTCCCCCTGGACAGGTGCATTTTCCTTTAGAGTTGTTACCACAGTTTCAAAGACATCAGAACTTAAACCGTCAGAATTTACAGGATCAGGATTTAAATCATCAGAATTTACAGAATCAGAATTTTAAATCTTCATTTTCGAATCTCAGCTGATCATGATCATTGAAATCTTCAAGTCCAGTAATCTTCCTATCATCAAAAGACACATTGATAGATTCCATGACAACCTTTGTTCTTAAATTGTAGACTCCGAAGGCTTTTGTGGAAAGTGGATATCCAACGAAAATTCCTTCATCAGCTTTTAGATCAAATTTTGACAGCTGCTTAGGATGAGTCTTAAGAACAAAACACTTGCATCCAAATACATGAAAGTATTTCAGATTTGGCTTCTTTTTCTTCACCATCTCATATGGTGTTTTTCCATGCTTGTTGATCAGTGTAGCATTCTGTGTAAAACAAGCAGTCTGCACAGCTTCAGCCCAAAAGTAGGTTGGTAGTTTTGCTTCATCAAGCATTGTTCGTGCAGCTTCAATGAGAGTCCTTTTCTTTCTTTCTACAACTCCATTTTGCTGTGGAGTTCCAGGTGCAGAAAATTCCTGTTTGATTCCATGCTCTTTGCAGAACTCTTCCATAATCGAATTCTTGAACTCAGTGTCGTTATCACTCCTTATTATTTTAACAGAATCTTTGATCAATTTATCCAGCTGTCTGACATGATCAGTTAGAGTAAATACAGTTTCATTCTTCTTGTGCAAGAAGTACACCCAAGTGTACCTTGTGAACTCATCCACTATAACCATAGCATATTTTTTCTTTACAATAGACATGACATTGACTGGACCAAATAGATCAACATGCAGTAGGTGATAAGGCTCAAGAATTGATGACTCAGTTTTGCTCTAGAAAGAAGATTTTCTTTGTTTAGTCTTTTGACATGAATCACAAAGGCCATCAGGAGCAAAAATTGACTTTGGCAGTCCTCTCACAAGATCTTTTTTTACAAGCTCATTTATATTATTGAAATTTAAATGAGAGAGTTTCTTGTGCCAATTCCAGCTTTCTTCAATTGATGCTCTACTCAACAGACAGATTGCAGAACCATCAGTACTTGTTGAAAGTCTGGCTTCATAAATGTTACCATGCCTGTTACCTTTCAGAACCACTTTGCCTGTAGAATTTCTTACAACTTCACAGTGTTCTTCAAAGAAATCCACATGATAACCTCTGTCACAGATTTGACTTATACTCAACAGATTGTGTTTAAGTCCTGAGACAAGAGCTACTGATTCAATGATAACATTCCCAAGATTGATCTTGCCATAGCCCAGAGTTTTTCTCATGTTGCCATCTCCATAAGATACTCCTGGGCCAGCTTTTTCCACAAAGTCTGATAGCAGGGCTTAATTTCCAGTCATATGTCCTGAACATCCACTATCCAGGACTAGGATGTTCTTCCTGTTGCCATGCAATCACAAAGACCACTAATGGTTAGTTTTTAAGGACCCAGACTTGCTTGGATCCTTTGGCCTTTTTAAGTTTGTTAGCATTTGCAGCGGATTTAATATCAGAGTTTATGCTAACATGTTGTTTATCAGAACTTATATCAGACTTTGCATCAGACATTACACTAGAAGGAATTAAAGCAACTTTCTTCAAAGAAGGTTTTATTTGATAATAATCATAGTATAAACTATGATATCCTTACAAGTATAAATGGAATGCCATAACTACCAAAATGAAAATAAGGATTTTGTGGCTTAAACCTAACAGACTGACTCTTAACTCCTTACTTAGGAGGTAAAGAGTTTACATTCTTATTCTTCCTGCAAAAGAAGCAAGATGGTTAGAGTTTCCACATTTATAACATTTCTTTCTAGGAGCATTAGGAACAGGCATAAAATTATTACTTTTATTCACACCTTCCTTTCCATTCCTATTTTTCCTAGCTGCATTTACCTTGTTCACACTGCTAATCTTTTTCAGCTTATGTTTAAGCTGCTTCTTTGTCATTAAGCCTATATTAACTTCAGTTGGTTATCCTATTTAATTTGTCAGAAGTTGACTCTGTCTCAACTTCTGTCTCAATATCTTTCTCCTTTTCAAATCAGACTTTACAGTTTTAGCTACAAACTTACAAGATTTACCTTTGGCTTAACAGTTTGTTTAACAACAATTGGCTCAATTTGTTCAGTTCTTTTCTCACTTTTGTCATCTCCATAACCTAAGCCCTCTTTTCAGTTTCCACTACTTAGTTATCCTGAGTTCTCTGCCAGAGTTAGTCCAAGTCCCTGATAATCTCTCTTTCCTTTTTGAACTCAGTTTTTAGAGATTTATTCATTTTTAGCACTTTATCTCTAACATAAAAGGCATCATCTCTTTCTTTCTGAGTTTGATGGAACATGACTAACTCTTTTTCTAAATAATCATTCCTCTTTTTTAAAGCAAGATTTTCAAAAGTTAATCTTTCACATGTTAAAGTTTGATCTCTGTAACTAATAAACATGGTTTTAAGATATAATCTCAACTCAGTAATATCATCAGTATGAAAAGCATAAATTGTTTGAGGTACCTTTAATTCAGCAGCATCAGAACTGCTATCAGCATTTGCCATCAAGGCATAGTTCTCCTCATCTTCAGAATCTGAAGTGTCTGTCCAGTTTTTCTTCTTTGTGACAAGAGCCTTGCCTTTGTCACTCTTTCCTTTGTTGCAGTCAGGAGATATGTGGCCTTTCTCACCACAGTTGTAGCATTTGACATTCGAGTAATCTCCTCTGTCAGACTTTCCTCCTCTGCCTTCAGATTTTCTGAATCCCTTCTTATCAGAACTTTCACTTTTCCTGGAAAACTTCTTTCCCCTTCTAAATTTCCTACAGACTATATTTGTGATACCCTTCACCATAAGAGCACACAATTTCATCATCTCTTCATCAGCATCTACTTCAGGTAGACTTTCAGTTTCTGAATCATCATCATCAGTACTTGATGATTCTGAATCAGACTTTATGATGAGAGCCTTTCCTTTGCCTTTTTTTTGAGATAGCCACTTTGAGGGATTCCTCCTCAGCCTTAAGAGCAACTGTCCTTGACTTTCTCCCATGTCTCTTGCTCCTTTGATCCATCTCAAGTTCATGAGTCTTGAGCATACCATAGATTTCATCAAGAGCACTTTCTTCAAGAGCATAGTTATCTCTTATAGTAGTTGGCTTCAAATCCCAACTTTCAGGAAGAGCTAAAAGGAATTTAAGATTTGAATCTTCAAGATCATATTCCTTATCCACCAGTGACAGATCATTCAAGAGTTTGACAAATCTGTCATATAAACCAGTTAATGACTCATCGGGTTTTGAGTCAAAGTGCTAATGCTCTTGAGTGAGTATAGTCTTCATATTCTTCTTGATTGCATCAGTTCCCTGACATCTTGTCTCCAAGGCATCCCATATCTCCTTTGCAGTCTTGTAGTGAATTACCCTGTTTGACATGACGTTATCAATGGCACTATGCAGCAAGTGCCTTACCTTTGCATCTTTGGCTATAGATGAGATATCTTCAGCTGTATACTCACTTTTCTCCTTTGGTATGGTCTTTGCTGGCTGATCTGCAACTACAACAGGAAGTTTGGTTGGCTTATGTGGTCCTTCATTAATTCTGTCAAGGTATTCTGGATCTGTAGCTTCCAGAAATATAGCCATCTTCACTTTTTATATGGGATACTCAGAAGGTCTCAGCATGGGTACCCTAATAGTCTCATATCGACTGTGGGTTTGATTCTTTGGAGTTTCTTCAGTTTTGGCGGGCTTGGTTGGATTTTCTGCTTCTTCAGACATGATTGTTTTGAATCTTTACTGTATGTGTGTTAACAGATAAGCTCTGATACCACTTGTTAGGTCACACAACACTATAGAAGGGGGTTGAATACAGTATTTAATACAATCAAATCGATTTAGAACACAAGTAACATAAAACAGATGTATTCGATATAATAAACTCTGTTATAATTGAACTGTTCTCTCTCAGTGATGAACACATATCACCAGAGCTGCTAGGTTACAATGTATGATCTTCTTGATAATGATAACACATATAGTGTAAACCTATGTCTGTGTTTTATAGTACACAGTTACAAGATAACTTCTAATTGATATGGAATATAATTCTGTCTCCTAAAATATATCAATCAGATATCTTATACAAGTCTTTCAGTCCTCTAACCCTTTCCATGCATCTCTTCTTTTGTATTAGTCTTGATCTTCTTTCCTGTAAATCAGCTTCCTTCCTTAACTGTAAGTCTTCTCGTACTTAAGTTCTGATATGACCTTAAGTCCTGATAACATGTTCTGACTTCTAGTAAGTCCTGATTTCAGTAAGTCCTGATATTTCCTGTTAGTTAAGATCTGAAAACTAAACATGAAATATTTAGTTAACAGATGTTGAGTTAACAGCTTCATTGGAGGTAGATTTTCCTGCACTATCCTTAGTATTAGTTTCTTGATCACTTTCATCATCACTGTCATCACTAACCATCTCCACATTGTCAAATTTGAGGCTCTCATGGTAATCTCCATCTTGTAGTCCTTCAATCTTTTTGTCATCAAACACAACATGTATTGATTCCACAACAATGTTGGTTCTCAGATTGTAGACTCTGTATGCTTTACCAACAGCATATCCAACAAAATTCCTTCATCTGCTTTAGCATCAAACTTCCCATTCTGATCAGTTTGATTTCTCAAAATATAACATTTGCATCCGAAGACATGAAGGAAATTTAGAGTTGGCTTCTTGTTCTTGAACAATGGATAGGGAGTCATGCATTTTGCTTGATTAACCAGAGAAATATTCTGAGTGTAGCATGCAGTATTTACAGCTTCAGCCCAGAAATATGTTGGTAACTTAGACTCTTGAAGCATTGTCCTTGAAGCTTCTATAAGTGATATGTTCTTCCTTTCTACAACTCCATTTTGTTCTGGAGTTCTTGCTGCTGAAAACTCATGTATAATCCCATTTTCTTCACAGAATGCTCTCATAGTGGAATTCTTGAACTCAGTTCATTGTCACTCCTGATTCTTCTAACTTTGAAATCAGGATGATTATTGACTTGCCTTATGTGATTGATAATGATTTCACTAGCCTCATCTTTAGACTTTAGGAAATATGTCCAAGAGAACTTTGAGAAATCATCAACAATTACTAAGCAAAATCTTTTCCTCGAAATTGATAATACATTGACTGGTCCAAACAAATCCATGTGTAGCAGTTGCAAAGGTTCTTCAATTGATAAATCAAGCTTCTTTCTGAATGATGCTTTGATCTGCTTTCCCTTTTGGCAGGCATCACACAATCCATCCTTAGAAAACTCCACTTGAGGAATGCATCTAACCAGTTCTTTCTTTACAAGTTCATTCATGGTCTTGAAGTTTAGATGGGATAGCTTCTTGTGCCATAACCAACTTTCATCCTGACTTGCTTTACTGAGAAGACAAGTAACAGATTCTGTATTTGATGAGTTGAAGTCAGCTAAGTACACATTTCCTTTTCTCACTCCAGTGAGAACCACTTTGTTGCTTCTTTTGTTTGTCACAACACAGGCTTCTGAGTTGAAGGTTACTGGATTGCCTTTATCACAAAGCTGGCTGATACTCAACAAATTGTGTTTGAGACCATCCACTAAGGCAACCTCTTCAATGATGACATTGTCTTTTGAAATCAAGTCATATCCCACAGTATAACCCTTGCTGTCATCTCCAAAAGTAATACTTGGGCCAGCTCTCTCCTTGAACTCTGTAAGCAGGGTAGAATCACCAGTCATGTGTCTTGAACAACCACTATCCAAGTACCATAGATTCTTTCTGTTTCCCTACACACATCAAAATCAAATCAAGTTAATTTTGGTACCCAAGTTTCCTTGGGTCCTGTCTTGTTAGCTTTCTTTTTCTGTTTCTTAGGCTTTATCTCATTTGACTTGGGGATATCAGATTCATCCTTAGTCATTTGATTTGAACCTTTAAAACCATTCATTACAACAAATTATTATGCATATTTTGATTAACAGGAAATGGCATGCTATTAGTAAACATGTTATTCCAGTAAGGCATGCTAAATGACATTTGTGGCATACTAAATGCAACATAATAAGGATTAGGTGCAAATGGCATATTAGAAAATTGTGCATTCATATTTTGTGCAGACATAACATTCATAGGCATAGAAGGCATGGCATTCATGTTGGAAAAATGAGGTGGCACAGATATGGAAGTAGGCATGGCATATTTGCAATTAACAGACAAGTGATTTACACTACCATACTTGACACAGATTTTTCTAGGAGCATATTTCTCAGGTGTGTAGTTGTTATGCTTGTTAATTCTTACTTTACCATTTCTATTATTTTTTTTTAGCATCTGTTTTAACCTCAATTTTCTCCAGTCTGTCACTCAACTGCTTGACTGTCATATGACCAACATTAGTGTGGCGCCCTCCAAACCCGGGTCAGAAGTTTGGGGTCCACACACACACCTTAATTATAACCTGCTTATAACAATAATAAAGATAATAATAATATATGCAGTGACCCTACTTAACAACCACCACGGACCGCAATAGGTTAAAGTATGCACACAAGCCAAACACAGTAATATATTACAAACCGTTCAAATCCCAACTATTTCAAACTCAAACTAAGTATTAAACATTATTACAAACTTTTACAAACTTAAATTATCCCAAAAAAGCCTACTAGCTCAGCTTTCTCAACCTGAACCCCTAGCTCTCGCGTTGGACTGGGGATCCTCGCTACCAACTGGTTCCTTTTTAACTGGAAAGAATATAAACAATCGCACAAATGAGCTAACTAGCTCAGCAAGTCATAATGACAAAACTGAGAATAATGATCATCAGGTGAATATGATTATGATATCAAGTGAACATTGAATTATGATTTAGAATTGGATATTATCCTTTTAATTTAAAAACCAAGGTTAGGCTACTGATCAGTCACGCACTAACCCCGAGCAAGGCACACAACATTGCTCTAACTACTGGATCCAAGGCACACATTGGCCTAACTTGACCATTATATGGTCTGACCACGAATCTGGTCCACAATTTTATAAACCAATCCAATTCTAACATAATAACAGAATATGCAATAATAAACAATTAACCGAAATCATTATCAACAATAAATGTTTAACAATGAAAGGGTTTCAATCCTTGTAAGGATCAATAAGGTAATTTAAAAGCTTGGATGTTGGGTAATGAAAGAATTGGATAACAAAGGAATCAACATTTCAGGGTTTCAAAGATTTGGGCTTTCAAAGCATAGGATACAATGATTGAATGTACAAGTAATTCAGTTCAGTGTTTGGGATTTTGTTTGCATGTATTTGTGGAGTAATATCGTATACTTGAGATTTGTGTTTAGGTATACAACAATCAATGGTCTAGAAAGAATAAGGTTTATGGCTCAAGAACAATAACTGGAATCAGAGTTTAGGTTTCAGTGCTTCAAAGCACTTGCAATATCAATCTGACTATCAAATACTACAATATCTCGAGAAAGTTCAGAACACTTGCCTGATATTAGCTTACTACACTGCACTCGTTTCCAATCACAAGCGTCTTACTCTTCAACTATCTGTTTCCCTTTCCTACGTCTTGCCTCTTCTGCTCACATATCATAAGCATCTATCAATAATTTACTCATGGAATTCTATTCAACACATACTTCTATTTACCCTTCGTTTTACCCAAATCCGATTAACGGATTGAAAGTTATGCAATAATCAAGTAAACACCGAATATATAGACCGATAGTCAATTAACAAGTCACATATAGCACATAATACATCACGTAATCAATGATATATTTATAAAGAAGTCTCGGGTCATAAATAGGCTTTCTGGTATTTAAAATAATTTTTAAAACATTTTTCGGAATTAAAACGGGTCGTTGGATCAATTTCGGGTTAATAAACAGGTTCGGTTGGCCAATTCTGGCTCTGAAATAATTTTAGAATAATTATCGAGCCTTGGAAATAATTTAGAATAATATTTTAAAGCTCGAAACTATTTTTCAGAATTTTTAAATCATTTTTAAATCATTTTAAATAATTAAATCTAATTAAATAATTAATTAAAATTAATTAATAATTAATTAAATCAATTAATCAATTAATTTTTGAATTAATTGACCAATTAATCAATTATAAATTAACTGAAATTAATTAACTAATTAATTTAGATTTATTTGTGAGTTAAAAATAATTTTCAGAATTAAAATAATAATTTTTAGAATTTTCAGAAATTAAAAATGAATTTTTATAATAAAATAAATAGGAAATATGATTTTTAATATTTTAAACAGGAATCCTAAATTTGCAAAGTCTGGAAACTTCAGGGACCTAACTGTATCGTCCCCAAAAGTCCAGGGACCAAACTGCAATTTTTACACCCCGTCGCCGGAAAACACAGAGGTGGCCGGAGAACACGTTCTCGGCGTCCTCACCCCACCAACACCTCCAGATCACATCTACACAACACCAGGAATACAACCATGCAATCAATTCATCCTAACAATCCCTGAGTTGGCCGGAATTTGGCCGTGAAATTTTCCAGTTTCCGGCGAACATCGGAAAACTTCAAAACACAACTCCCTTCTCTACAGACCTCGTTGGTTCATGAAACTTATACGACTAGATTGCAAATTTCACAGAGAACACAACCCACTATAACACAACATCAATCTATCACAGAATAAGAAACCCCCAAATTTCAATTAAGAACATTCATACGGGTTATAAACCCTAATTTTAAAATTCGAAAATCAAACTCAAATTTGAACATGTTATTGAACTCCAAATCAGACGTATGACATATGAAAATCATCAGAACACAAGCTCTACAACATGCAATCATCAAATCATACAAACAATCATCCGAACAAAAATTCATATTTTTAATAAAATAAATTCAAAATAAATAATTTTTAGAAAAATAACCTTGATTTTTGCAGTGAAACAAAGCTCAGAATCTGATAGAACACTTCAAATCTTCGTTTTGGTTACTCAAGCTTTGAAAACAGAGATCGGTAACGCCTTCGTTTTGCTGTTTGATTCTTAGAACAGTTTATGTAATTAGGGTTTTTCTATGAAAATTATAGAATTAACTATCTGCAAATGATTTTTGATACGAAATAAAATACGGTAAAAGGCTATTTATAATTACGGAAAATTTGGATCCCGTTGGATCATTCCGATATAAAACGGTACGTTTATTTGTAAAAACTGATCCAAACGATCGGTTTTCGGGATAATTATCCAAATCAGTACAATTTGTACTGCGGTCTTGGTCTCAGCGCCTAGTTACACGTATTACGAAGTGATAATTGTGATGGTTTAATAAAAAGCTCCCGTTTATCGAAAATACGGGTTTTATTGATTTACCGAAACGAATATTGTATCGAAAATGTTGCGCCGGGACCCGCGCAGGATAAACCGTACGCCGAATCGAAAAAGTCGAAACATGGAATATGCTCATATATTACAATTAGGTTAGGAAGGAGTTCTCGAAAGAGTTTCGGGTTCCAAAAACGTAACAACGGTTGACGTCGGTTGGTTCCCGTTTTTATAAAAGATTTTAATTACCCGAAAAAAGATTTTAGAAATTTCATATGATTCTTATAAATCCATAAACCAACATAAAAATAATTAGGAAGATATGACAATTATCTATATTTTTTTGGACATATAAAAATTAAAATACTTAATTAATATTATTTTTGAATATTCAAGTACAGATAACACTTAACAATTAGCTCACAGAATAGATACTGAACACACATAACAATTATATAATAGCAAAAATAATTACACGATATATCCCGGATATTACAATTAGCCTTTTTCTCCTTCTTCACTTGACTGGTTTCTTCTGGAACAAAATTCCTGGAAACTGATCCATATCTCTCATTTAACTTAATAAGTTTGGCTTTACTCACAGGCTTGCTCACAGTCGACGGATGAGGATTTATATCACTCGACAGATAACCCTTTTTGTTATCCGACGGATGACCCTCATCATCCGTCGAGTCTACATCTGTTAGCAATCCTTCAACCAAATTGGATTCTAGCTTCTCCTTATTCTTCTTCCAGGCTGCATCACAAAAGGACTCAATACCTTGAACTTTGGTGATTTGAGCATGAACATCTCTAGATGTTTTCCATGCCTTAATCACCTCCTTTTCTCGTTCAAGCTGCTTCTTCAAGATCTCTTCTTTCTTCAAGGACTCAGTTAATTCATCCTTAGCAATTTTACCCTCAATTCTCAATTTTTCAAATTTGATGAACTGAGACTCTAGCACATTATTCCTCTCACTTAAAAATAATTGTTTTCTTTGATTTTAGCATTTTCCTCAGTAAGAGACTTAAGTGTAACACGCAAATGATATAATTCTGTAGACATGTCATTTATTGCATCATTACACTCAACTTTAGATAAATGTGCAAGGTTAGTGGTGATTACCTGATTACTTGAAGAACTTGTCTCTGTTTCATCAGACTTGGCCATTAGGGCTAGATTGACATAGCTGACATCCTCATCCTCATCCAGACCATCTGCTGCCCAGTCATTTTCTTCTTTAATGAAAGCCCTTTCCTTTTGTTTGAGCAACTCAAAATATTTCTGTTTATAATCCACAGGCTCAAACTTTTTCTTGTTGGAATCTGACTTTCTACACTCACTGGCAAAGTGCCATGTCAAGCCACATTTGAAATATTTGAATTTTGATTTATCCACCATGTTTCTATTTGGCTTAGCTGCTCCAAAGTTCTTCTTGAACTTGAGCTTGGCAAATCTTCTGGAAAGAAATGCTAGATTTTCATCAATATCTTCCATGTCATCTTGGCTCAAAGAATCTTCATTTTCTGCTACCAGCCCCTTGCCCTTGTTTTCACAGACCTTTGAAGTTGATTCAATAGCTTCCATCTTCATCTCCTTCTCTTTCTCTAACTCAACAACTAGTGCAATGGATCCTCCTTTCTTCTTTCCTCTCTCCATCCTCTCATCTTGCTCTATTTCAAGCTCATAAGTTTTCAGGATGCCATACAGTCTCTCCAAAGTAAACTCTTGTAATCTTGAGAGTTTCTCAATGAGTCTGTCAGAGGTTTCCATTCCTTTGGAAGAGATCTAAGGAACTTAATATTGGAGTCTTTTGTATGATAGAACCTTCCATGCAACTTCAGAGCATTTAGTAGTTTTTGAAATCTACTAAAAATGTCAGGGAGAGACTCACTGTCTTCACTATGAAAGTGCTCATATTGCTGAATTAGCAGCTACATCTTGTTTTCTCTAACTTGTTCAGTGCCATCACAGATAATCTGTATAGTATCTCAAACTTCCTTGGCAGTTTTGCAATTGATGATGTTGTCAAACATGTCACCATCAACTCCATTGAACAGAATATTCATGGCCTTCTTATCTTTCCAGACTTGTTCAATATCAGGATCAGACCATTCATGCCTTGGCTTGGGGACATATGGCTCATTCCCAGTTGCAGCTCTCATTGGTACATGAGGGCCTCTCTCTATGCAGTCTACATAGGCCTCATCTTGAGAAAGTAAATGAAGATGCTTCTTTACCTTCCAGTAATGATAATTATCTTTGTCCAGAAAAGGAATCTTGACTCCAACATCCTTCTTGTTCATCTTGCTGTTTTGTTGTGATCTTCAAACTCTTTGTTTATCAAGAGCTTGCTCTAATACCAATTGTTAGTCCCTAACAATGCAACAAGAATTACAGAAGGAGGGTTGAATGGAATTCTTGAACCTTTTTCACAAATTATAAAATGTTCTATCTTAATAATATATAAGTGTTTGATTTGCAGAGTGCGGAATAAGAAGTTAGTAAAATCAAAACACAAGTAATTAAAAACATAAGTCTTTAAAAACTTTCTGGTGGATTTGAATATCCACCAGAGATATATATATTATATCAAGAGAACTCTGTGTAGCTAAATTAGCTCACAGCTTCTTACAAATATGAACAACTAAGTTTATAGAGAAATGCTAAGAATACAGCTTACAAATGTTTCTCTAAGAAAATGTTCTTAGTCTTGTTGTTGTTCTATGTGCTACTTCTTGGTTTATATATCACCAAGATTACAAAGTAATAAGACAAGATAATAAAACAAAACATATCAAGTCTAATACTCTGCTGCTTCATTACTCTATTTCAACATATTTGAATATCTTCATAATAGCATGGAAATAGCAATGCTTCTTTGTTCTCTAAAACCCAGTTGAATAGGCTTCCACATTCCTTTTGCATACACTCGACACATGTGACTGTGTTGTCACTATCAACGGATATTTGAATTGATCATCCGTTGAGTACATGATCATCCGTCGAGTTATCTTGTTGATCATCCGTCGAGTAGCTTTGTTGATCATCCGTCGAGTAGCAATCTGGCACTTGACTTCATTTCATTTATGCAGAATTACAAGACATCATCTATGTACAATTAATCAACCTATTCTGCATATCTAATTAAAGTCAACATGACTTATATGCTACTACATAATTCATACAAAGATGTATGCATAAATGTGCTACAGACTTATTATTACATAAGCTACTCACTCGATGGATAACAATTCATTATCCGTCGGGACTATAATGAGTCATCCGTCGGGACTATAATGAGTCATCTGTCGGGACTATATTTGCTTATCCGTCGAGTGCTACATTTTTCACTAAGTTAAATCTACCAAGGTGTTTTGTTAATGAAATCATCAAGTTCACAACATATCCACAACATTAGGCCTTGGAGGTTTCTTTGCATCAGAAGCTTTAGACTTTAGATTTATCTTCTCAGTTACAAATCTAGCTTCTTCCTCCTTGAGATTTTCCAAATCCATTCCTGGATTATGCTTCATGAATAATCTTCTTGCAATTTCTTCATCAAAAGTCTGAATCTTAGGATTTTTGTAATAGACAGTAGTCTGCTTCCCCTTATACTTCAGAGTTTGCATGAACTTCTGTGAATCTTGACTTCCACCTTGAATCAGAATATCAGGCTTTGTCATTAGACTTCGCTTATCAGAACTTGACTTCAGACTTTGACCATTCACAACATCAGAACTTGACTTGTTCTTTATAGAATATTTTCCATGAACTTTTCTTTGACCTCTGCTCTTTTCAAAGTTTCCCTGGTCATCACCTTTATCATCCTTCTTCTTCAGTACTTGAGTAGGTGAGCATTTGGACTTAACTACCTTCTCCCCCTTTTTGGCATTATCAGGAAGTAAGAGAGAGAGAGAGAGAAGAAGTTCAACTGAAGATTGGATTTCATCCAATTGAGTTTTCTGAGAAGCTTGACTTGCCAGGACCTCATCAATTTGGGCCTGTTGCTTCTCTTGAATCTTCTCAATGGCTTCAATTTTCTCAAGAGTAGGTCTGACATACCTATTCTTGTCAAGCTTGAGCTATAGATCTAGCTTATCAGCTTGTTCCTTGAGTGTATCAACCTTAACATGAGTAATAGAATGTAGACCATGAAGACTTCTTGTACTCATAGCTGTAACCTTGAGTTGAGTCTTGAAATCAGAATTAGATAATAACTCATCAGCTTTTGATACATGCTCTGTCAGAATTTTGGTGCATGGAATAAAATCTGATTCATTCCACTTCTTGGTCCACTCAACTCCCCTGTGAGTTTCTTCCCAAGGTACAGGAGCATCCTGTCTAACAAATTTCTTCACCAAAGCTTCCTTTCCCAGAATAGGAACTGGAGTTTCAACAAAAATACTGTCTCCAGAACTTAAGGAAGTTTTATCATCTTCTGATAGTACAAGAGTGTGTGATACAACTGGAGATTCAAGAATAACATCATCTAAATTCTGATCAACAGAATTTATCTCCAGAGCTGGTCTCTTTGATGTAGATGGTATCTCGGCATCTAAGATTGGAGATTTGCCTGTAGATGGCTGAGCTTCAGTAGTTGGAGCTTCCAGATAAAGAACTTGAGGTATATTCAAATTGTGAATATCTATCTCAGAGTTGTCAGTTTTTTCTTTAGCATCATCTGTAGCTTTGATTGGAGAGTCAGGAGGGGTTACTACTGTATCAGTAGCAGTGTCTGTGGCTTGAGCTGGAGAAATCAGAACTTCAATAACGATTGGTTCTTGTGAGATCAGAGATTCCTGATCCCCTTCCTCAGCTTCTACAGTATCTTCTGATGAAGATTTAGCATTATACCTCTTTGCCCTCATTTTCTTTAACCTCCTTGCCAATGAAGGAGTTGCTGTTGCAGCATCAGAATATATAGATTTTCTTTTCAAAGTATCAGAACTTTGAGCTGCTGTTTCTTTCTGAGAAGTAACATTCTCAGCTTCATTAGTCACAGGTTCTGATGCATGAACCTGTGCTACACTGTCACTATCGGATTCATCCCTGAGAATCATCCTTCTTCTCTTTTATGGAGGTTGAGAGACAACTTTGTCCTCTTAGGCCTGGAAGATGAAGGTCTGATATATGTGCTGATGATTCAGGTTGAGATGATTGAGTTGCTGGTTTGAGAGATGTCCTGATGGTAGATTATGGTTGTGGTTGAGAAGTTTGAGGTGTTTATGTAGTGGTGGTAGGTGCTGATGAAGGTAGGGATGGTTGGACATCAGGACATATGGTAGAATATGTGACTGGATCAGAGTTTACTAAAAACTGTTTGACTGATTGTGGAATTTGGAGGGGTCTTAAAACAGTTTTCTTATTATCAGCATATAATAAGTCAGTGAATGCTCTCTTAGCAAGTTTAAATGGTGAAATCAACTCACTTGCTCGTTGGGGTGAATCAGATTTACAAAAATTGTAAATAAGTTGACAGAATCTAGCAAAGTAAACTGTATTTCTATCTTCTGTCATCCTATCCCCAATAAAGCCTAAAATAGCACTAGCATAATCAAAATGGATTTGATTAATGAGAGCATACCCGATTTGTTGACTGAGAATAGGGATTGCATTAAAATTAGAACATTTGTTGGCGAAAGCCTTTGTGATGCAGTCAAAGAAGAATCTCAATTCCCTCCTTATATAAGGTCTCTTCAATTAACCCAGCTTTGCCAATGTCTTTTCATACCCCAGACTGGCCATCATCTGCTGAAGGAACGGCTTCTCAACAGCTGAACTATAGATACAGTTTTCTGGCAAACGTAAAGCCTGTCGAACTGTAGCCAAATCACTACATGCACATTCTCCCCTGTTGAAAAGATGATACTTGGGGACCCATGAGCACCACCATCATCATACATACCACTTCTCCAGAACTCCAGCACTTGAGCTCCTGAGACTGTGTCTGGTTGGGTCCAGTGCATACCCAATCTCACTATGAGCAAGAAAATCTTGAATAAAGTGAAGATCTGATGGGGCTTCATCCTTGCTCAGTATAGCCAAGTAGTTGTTAGGAACAAACTTAGCTCCATTGAAAATCAAGTCTTTTGGTGCCATCTCTGTAGAAATTAAGTGAGAAAGATAGTGTTTGCAAAGTGTTTGATAAAAGTCTTGAAAGAAAACGCTTCAGGGAATATTAAGAGAGAGATAATAAAATAGATTAAGAATAGAAAAGTAAGTAAAAGATTAGAAAATCTTTTAACTCCCATATATATACTCTCTCCACTCAACAGTTATAACTTTGAAGCATGGGATACACTTTACACCTGGCACCATGTGAACAATCAGTAAAAAGCTAAAACAGAGTTAATGGGCACGTAAAATAAGCAACAATTACCGTGCACATGCAGTTTTTCAGGACAAACACGTTTACCACTAACCCATAATGATTATGACTATTTTTATTTTACCCAAATATATTCTGATTTAAATATGATTGTTTCAGTTTTTTACCACAAATAAGTCAGGTAAAGAATAATGCCACGTAAGCATCAAAGATTCCATCAGGATTTAATATCAGAACTTAAACTTATGTCAGATTTTAACAGTCACCAGAATATGGCTTATGTACTCAAAAAGTGAATATTTTTTCTGTGATTCTTCATACAAATACTGACTTGTTTTCTTCAGAGTTTAATCATCAGAACTTCCATCAGAACTTGTCTTAGAATTTATGCAAATAACACTTAACTGTTTATCAAAAATAACTTAATCACCTCAATAATTTTCATCATTCATATGGAGTGAAAGTGTGTGCATTTAGCAAAATATCAGATAAAGATTAAAGTCTGATAAACTTCAGTACATCTTAGAAATAAGGCATAACTAAGAAAAATGCTTAAAATCTGTCATCAATCATGAAGTCTACTAAAGAACAAATTTATGCAAGAGTCCACCTCAACTGTTTGTGCTCATTTTATGCATCTTTTGAAATTCCTTTTTACAGTGGCTTTTCAGTGTAAGTGAGTCACGACTGCTTATCAGAATTTATGTTGTTGTCAGAGTATTTCTCCAGTAATCAGAGAATGTGAAAAGTCACCAAGAAAATTTATTTGCTTTTCTAATGCATATTACTTAATACTAGCAATGCACTTGGGTCTTCCCTTCCACATATATTAATCTAGATCTCAAGGGAGAACCTGACTTTAATTTTCTTTTTTTTATAAGTGAGGCTTAGCAAGCATGTAGTTCATCCTTAAGATTTACCGACATCAGAATTTGACAGATAAGAAACAAGAATCTAGTTTGTGACTAAGTAAATAAGATACACAAAGTAAACTTGACTAAGCTCAATATCAAATTTGCTTGTGTCATTGAGTTTCCACATAAACTACTAATTTAAACA
>NW_027419497.1:0-60714 GCF_009905375.1 Apium graveolens
CTATTGTTTAATTGCTTGTCAAGTACTAAAGGCTGACCACCTTCTGTACTAACTATGCGATATAACAAGTGTTCATGATCATAGTGATCTCTCAACAAATTCCTTTACTTCTATTTGATTGATCAAATTTTGGAAAATAGAAACAACTGAAAAAGGAGTAATAAAGTGGTGGTAGTATGCGGAATGGGAACACATTCGTGATACTAAGGTTGACGTGGTTATTAAAAGGTTATAGAACGCTAACGAGCAAAAGTATAACCAGTATTATTAGGAACGGAAGGTAGTAGCGATTACGAACTGGAAAAGAATGGGTATTGAGAAGCAGAAGCTCTAATGCTAAAAGCAATAATGAGAGTCTGTGCAATAGACTTGAAAGAATTTGGAATGATCACTTAATTCGGATTGAGTTATCTTACGACAATAGATCATATGTCATTATCGAGATGTCGCCTTATGAGATCCTTGAGGGAAGACAATGTCGATCTCCCTTATGTTAGGATGAAGTTGTAGAGCGCAAGATGCTCGGACCCGCAGTAGTCCAAAGGACTAAGGATATGATAGATCTAATCAGAGGACGGCTGGTAGTAGCCCAAGATGGACATGATAAGTATGTTGATTTGACACGAAAGGATAAAGAGTATGAAATAGGGGACCTAGTAATGTTATAGGTATCCCTTGGAAAGGATTGATGAGGTTCGGAAAGAAAGGAAAGCTAAGTCAACAATTTGTTGGACCCTTGGATATATTAAGACGTTTGGGAAGTTAGCATATGAGCTAGCCCTAACCCCGAACATGTAGCAGGTCGTAACGTGTTTCACGTATCAATGTTAAGGAAGTGTAATTCAGATGCCAGATAAATAGAGGCATATGAGCGCATAGATATGCAACCCGACGTAACCTATATGGAGCAACCAGGAAGGGTTATAAAGTGAAAAGGAACAAGTGCTTAGGAGAAGGATTATCAAACTAGGCAGAGTTTGGTGGTAGAACCACAATGTGGGAAAATTGACTCGAGAGTTAGAAAGTGTAATGCTAAGAAAGTATCCCCATTTGTTTTCTATCTGATTCCGGGACGAATTCTTTTAAGGATGGGAGACTGTAATAACCCCAATTTTTGAGAAATTTTGAAACCCTTATGAATAGTGTTTTGCTGAACGAGAAAACTTTTCATGCCACGCTATGTAGGGGTTCTGTTATTGATCTTATGGGATATTATTAGTACTCTATGTGGTATATAAGTGTATGTAAAGATCGTCAGAATCCAATTCCGAACACTTTGATTTTTCCCGCAAATCCACAAGATACGGAGAGAATTGAGTATAAGGTAACAGGATAAAAAGGATTTAAATTAAAGGATTATAAGAGAGGATCATAGAAGGAATATAATGTATTGAGAAAGGATAAGGGAACCTAAGTAATAAGATCCCGGGTATGATCCCTCAAACGATAAACAAAAACGAAAGTTAAGCGAACCGTATAACAGATCAGCGATCATTAGGCAAACAATTAGGAAGTTAATCAAAGAGATTAGAGAGGATGATGTCACCCAACCAATGAGAAGAGGACAAGGAGGGGAGGATGACATCATGAGGATGACACAAGCATGACATGGGAAGGAAGGGGATGTGGTGACTTTTTAACCACACAAAACCAAGGGCAACTAGGTAATTCACTAAAGCAAACAACAAAAATCAACCAACCAAAAGCAAATCAAGCCAAAACACAAAAATCTCTCTTCTTCTTCTTCATGCTCTCGGGTGCTTTTCTTAAAAAATGAAAGTCCAAGCTCCTCCACTTACTATTTAGCAAGGTAATTATCTAAGCTTCCCCATGGATAGTTACATACTTCCTATAAGTTTAAGCTTCTAATTCCAAGCCAATCTTTTTCTATAAATCATGAAAGAAGATGGTGAATAGTGTTTTCAAGAACTAAAATTTGTGTTCTTGAAGTTTTGTTTAGATTAAGCTTGGATAAGGACTTTAAAGGTGATTCCAAGCCATTCTCTTGATTCTCCACTCTCCAAGGAAGGTATAACTTCTCAAACCCTTAGTATTAAGTTTTGTTGGTTTGGATTTTATAATGTTAGATGATGGGTTAGTGTAATGAGTGTGTACTCATGATAGAGCTTTGTTTAGTAAGTGGTTTTGTTGATTTTGGAGTTAGGAGTGATGCTTGTTAGATTTGAAGTTCTTGGTCACTTTTTTTTGACTTGGTTTAGATGAATAAATTGGTAATATTGAGTTGATTGGGGGCTGTTGTAATGTAGTTTAGATGGAGGTTTGATTGGGTTGTGAATTGGAGTTGAAATTGTGGTTGTTTGAATTGGTTTAAATTTGGGAAATCGCGTAAACATAGCCGTCGTAACGTCCGATTTTCTGTAGACTGTTTTTGTGCATAACATTAGGACCCGAGAACCCCCTGCTAGATTATGACCACTGCCATTTTTAGATAGCTCATGTTACGAGCTTCGTTTTGATATGTAGTTCGTTCGATTCCGATGCACGGTTTAGGAGAAACGACCGTTTCAAGTAACGGCGTTTCGCGAACGAAACTTTTCCCCTCGCCTTACTTTGAAACATAGGTTAAAGACCAAAAAGGGTTAATTAATGTATGAAACATTTATGGTAAGTGTGTTAGGCAGTTGGTAAGACACTCGCGAAGGAATCGCTTTAAAACTCGTAAAGGTTAAATTATTAAAAATGGTGGAGCCGAGGGTACTCGAGTGACTTAAGAGAATCAGTAAGTGCAAAACAAGCGTTAGAGTCTAAGTTAGTTAAAGTATAGATTTACAAGTGAATTTGGTTTAATTCGAACTTACTTGTTGTTTATAGGTTACCAGACTCGTCCCGAGCCATTCGTAACCCCCAGTCGCTCAGGCAAGTTTTCTACCCGTTATACTGTTGTTGTGATGTATATGTGTATATGCATGATCTTGCGATAAAAGCATATTTGTTATTAGCAAATTCTTGCGATATATTGTTGCATGTGATATGGTATATATGCATGCCTGTTTCATATTCTTGAGTTATATATCTGTTGGTTCAAATGCTTATAGTTGCATAATACCTATGCTAGAGGATAGCGGTAACTTGCATATACCCTTAGTATAGGGACCCAAAGGTGAAAATATTTTCTAAAACCGGGAGTCGAGGATCCCGAGTAGATTTTGTATATATGGATATGGATATATATATATATATTTATATATATATTATATGGTTATAGTTTTCCAAACTATTAATCGAATAAGGTTTATTCGATAACTTTAACTTTATTTTATTATTGAATATTATTTCGAATATTATTCGAAGGCGTATGACTCCTTTTATTTATTTATTTGAATATTATTTGAATATTCATCCGAGGAATTATGACTCCTTTATTTTATTATTGAATTATTTCGAATATTCATCCGAGGACTTATGACTCCTTTATTTTATTATTGAATATTATTTTGAATATTCATTCGAAGGCTTATGACTCAGTTTATATTATTTAATGAATATTATTTGAATATTCATTTGAGGATCTATGACTCCGATTATTCGCTGAGGTATATTCTTTATTTTATTAAAGAATAAGGTGTTAATAATCAAACTTATTTTCGATTTTTCAAATAAAGATAATACTTTCATATAAGTATATCTTTGGTTATTTAATGTTTATTTCAAGTATAAGTTTTAATACTTCTACTTCAATTATTTTTATAAAGATTATTCTTTATGGGAATATTATTTAAATAATAATATTCAGATATTTTCTAATATATGGGGACTGATTTACTTCATTAAATCAGCTTTACTCCAAACACTCTTTAAAGTGTTTTCGAGTCTTCAAAATGATTTTTAAAAGTTAGAGCGGATCCCAAAACTCATTTTTATATTTAAGATCTTCCTTTTAAGGGGATTTAAATACTCGCTCAAAACCTGAGGGATCCGGCTCTATGGTGTATTTTATATTCGCAACAAGGTTGCTGTTTTGATAAATGAATTGATTACTTGCCCAATGTTCGGGAAGTAAGCCCATCTAATTGAGTCGGCATAAGCGACAGGCCGGGGTACGGTCTATCAAAGTGTAAGTGGCTGGGTGGCAGTCCATCAACGCGTAAGAGGCCGGGTGGCGGTCCAGCACAAGGTCCTTATGTGGCCAGGGTGATGACCGGTGGGGGATTCATCCATCTACTAGTAGAAAAGGTTACTTATTGGTATCTTTGCCTGATCAGCAAGATATCAGGTTTATGCCAAAATTCTTTCCTTTCTAAATTTTTTGGATATTGCAATTCTGTTCATACTTTACATGACAGAGGTTTTCAGGAAATGTATGTATATATAGGTGTATATATATATCGGGACTTAATGAAGTATATCATAACTTCATTTCCTTCAAAAAAATTTCAAAGATTGAATCTATTCAAGTCTTATCTTGTAGTCTCATCAGTGTGATGAACTTTTGAAACTAATTATAACTTGAACGGTGATAGTTCAAGTAGTATTTGGAAAAGATAAGTATATTGGAGTATCTTGTAACTTCATCTTTTAAACTTAAATCTAGTAAATGATTATCTTATGCATGACAAAGATTTTCAGAAAAACGTTGAGACAAGGTTAGATATATGAGATCACCTTGCAACGATATTTTTTTATACAGTTATACACTGGGACTTTGTTTATATTATGCATGGAAGAGGACTTCCAATATTTTGAAAAGTATATATGTATATATACTGAATATTTTGCGACTTCATCGCATTAAGATATCAAACTTGGTTCATTTCTTTTGACCAAGACTTTCATGAGTATTATGAGTAGGCTCATATATTGTAAATCATTATACATATTATTTTGGTGGGCTTGCTGCTCACCCTTGCTTTATTTCTTCATCACACAACAACAGTTAGGAAAGATGGCCAGACTCCAGCAGACCCAGCGCAAGCGCGTGGGAAGCGTCCCGCGTCTTCCCGTTGATGTTGTAGCTGCTATAGCTACAGAGGTAGATCTATTGTAGATCAGACCATCTACTTTTGAGAATCAATTATGTATAATTATAACTTGTGGCAGATAATGGCAATTAATTGTAAATTTATCAAGTAATCATTTTGGGTTGTAATAACTTTTAAATTGTGGATTCAAAGACTTGTACTTATTTAAATTTCATCTCTGAGACTATAACGGGTTGTGGTGTGTGTTAGTGTGGGGTCACAGCATAAGGTTATTATTATTAATTTAGTGAAGTGATATTGTGGAAAGAAAGACCGTGACGACCCGGATCCCCGACCCCGGATCTGGGGGTGTTACAGAAAATATTTAGGCATGGGAAATACGAGGCTATAATGCTTAATGTTGATTTATATACGTATATGAATTGTTCTCCTATGACAAACCTCTATAGTTCGGAGGTAGGTTCCAAGCCAGATATTTTGTGGCAGTATATTTTTTTTTCATATATACAGTTCTCTTCAATTCGTTCTTTTCTCTTCTTTTCATTTCATGTAAGCTGAGAAGAACAACCCTTCCAGAAAGGGGAGGTATTGCCGAATGACTATCTATCTGTGTGATAGAAGCCTAGTAGGATACCAGCTATTGTTTAATCGCTTGTCAAGTACTAAAGGCTGGCCACCTTCTGTACTAACTAAGCGATATAACAAGTGTTCATGATCATAGTGATCTCTCAACAAATTCCTTTACTTCTATTTGATTGATCAAATTTTGGAAAATAGAAACAACTGAAAAAGGAGTAATAAAGTGGTGGTAGTATGCGGAATGGAAACACATTCGTGATACTAAGGTTGACGTGGTTATTAAAAGGTTATAGAACGCTAACGAGCAAAAGTATAACCCGTATAATATTAGGAACGGAAGGTAGTAGCGATTACGAACTGGAAAAGAATGGGTATTGAGAAGCAAAAGTTCTAAGGATTAGAAGCTATGATGAGAGTCTGTGTAATAGACTTGAAAGAATTTGGAATGATCACTTAACGCGGATTAAGTTATCTTACGACAATAGATCATATGTCATTATCGAGATGTCGCCTTATGAGATCCTTGAGGGAAGACAATGTCGATCTCCCTTACGTTAGGATGAAGTTGTAGAGCGCAAGATGCTCGGACCCGCAGTAGTCCAAAGGACCAAGGATATGATAGATCTAATCAGAGGACGGCTGGTAGTAGCCCAAGATGGACATGATAAGTATGTTGATTTGACATGAAAGGATAAAGAGTATGAAATAGGGGACCTAGTAATGTTATAGGTATCCCTTGGAAAGGATTGATGAGGTTCGGAAAGAAAGGAAAGCTAAGTCTACAATTTGTTGGACCCTTGGATATATTAAGACGTTTGGGAAGTTAGCATATGAGCTAGCCCTAACCCCGAACATGTAGCAGGTCGTAACGTGTCTCACGTATCAGTGTTAAGGAAGTGTAATTCAGATGCCAGATAAATAGGGGCATATGAGCGCATAGATATGCAACCCGACGTAACCTATATGGAGCAACCAGGAAGGGTTATAGAGTGAAAAGGAACAAGTGCTTAGGAGAAGGATTATCAAACTAGGCAGAGTTTGGTGGTAGAACCACAATGTGGAAAATTGACTCGAGAGTTAGAAAGTGTAATGCTAAG
Organism: Apium graveolens; assembly: GCF_009905375.1. Taxonomy (NCBI): domain Eukaryota; kingdom Viridiplantae; phylum Streptophyta; class Magnoliopsida; order Apiales; family Apiaceae; genus Apium; species Apium graveolens. The sequence continues at coordinate 6,617 of NW_027419497.1, forward strand.
AAAGTATCCCCATTTGTTTTCTATCTGATTCCGGGACGGAATCCTTTTAAGGAGGGGAGACTGTAATAACCCCAATTTTTGAGAAATTTTGAAACCCTTATGAATAGTATTTTTGCTGAACGAGAAAACTTTTCATGCCACGCTATGTAGGGGTTCTGTTATTGATCTTATGGGATATTATTAGTACTCTATGTGGTATATAAGTGTATGTAAAGATCGTCAGAATCCAATTCCGAACACTTTGATTTTTCCCGGAAATCCACAAGATACGGAGAGAATTGAGTATAAGGTAACAGGATAAAAAGGATTATAAGAGAGGATCATAGAAGGAATACAATATTGAGAAAGGTTAAGGGAACCTAAGTAATAAGATCCCGGGTATGATCCCTCAAACGATAAACGAGAACGAAAGATAAGCGAACCGTAAAATAAATAAGTGACCAAGAGACAAGCTTGTACAAGAAGCCAGGGATTGTGACATCATCAAACCACAAGGTGTGGACAAGTGGGAGCATTATGACATGTGCAAGGTGACACAAGCATGACATGGGAAGGAAGGAGGTGTGGTGGCTTTTTAACCACACAAATTCAAGGGCAACAAGGTAATTAACTAAAGCAAACAACAAAAAATCAACCAACCAAAAGCAAATCAAGCCAAAACACAAAAATCTCTCTTCTTCTTCTTCATGCTCTCGGGTGCTTTTCTTAAAAAATGAAAGTCCAAGCTCCTCCACTTACTATTTAGCAAGGTAATTATCTAAGCTTCCCCATGGATAGTTACATACTTCCTATAAGTTTAAGCTTCTAATTCCAAGCCAATCTTTTTCTATAAATCATGAAAGAAGATGGTGAATAGTGTTTTCAAGAACTAAAATTTGTGTTCTTGAAGTTTTGTTTAGATTAAGCTTGGATAAGGACTTTAAAGGTGATTCCAAGCCATTCTCTTGATTCTCCACTTCAAGGAAGGTATACCATCTCCAAACCCTAGATTCCTATATATTATAAGATGATTTTGATTAGTAGGATGATATTGTAGCTTGTTGTTGTGATTAGAGTTTGGGATTTGAAATGGTAGTGAAATGGAATGGTGAATGTTGTGGTTTTGATTAAAAGGACTTAAGTATGATTAAAGTTAAGCTTAGGCATAAGTATGAATGATTAAATTGAATTGGTTGGGGTTGTTATGATGTGATAAGGATGGATGTTGGTTGTATGTTGGATTGAGGTTGATTTGGGATGGTTTTGAATGGTTTAAAATATTGGAAATCGCGTAAACATAGCCGTCGTAACGTCCGATTTTCTTTAGACTGTTTTTGTGCATAACATTAGGACCCGAGAACCCCCTGCTAGATTATGACCATTGCCATGTCTAGATAGCTCATGTTACAAGCTTCGTTTTGATATGTAGTTCGTTCAATTCCGATGCACGGTTTAGGAGAAACGACCGTTTCAAGTAACGGCGTTTCGCGAACGAAACTTTTCCCCTCGCCTTACTTTGAAACATAGGTTAAAGACCAATAAGGGTTAATTAATGTATGAAACATTTATGGTAAGTGTGTTAGGCAGTTGGTAAGACACTCGCGAAGGAATCACTTTAAAACTCGTAAAGGTTAAATTATTAAAAATGGTGGAGCCGAGGGTACCCGAGTGACTTAAGCGAATCAGTGAGCGCAAAACAAGCGTTAGAGTCTAAGTTAGTTAAAGTATAGATTTACAAGTGATTTTGGTTTAATTCCAACTTACTTGTTGTTTATAGGTTACCAGACTCGTCCCGAGCCTTTTATCACCCCAAGTCGCTCAGGCAAGTTTTCTACCCGTTATAACTGTTGTTGTGATGAATATATGTATTTGCATTATCTTGCGATAGATGCATGTTGGTTAATTAGCAAATGTTGTAATATATTGAAGCATGCTACTATGGTATATATATATATGCATGCCTGTTTCGCATTCTTTCCATATATATATCTGTTGGTTCAGTTGATAATACCTATGCTAGAGGATAGCGGTAACTTGCATATACCCTTAGTATAGGGACCCAAAGGTGAAAATATTTTCTAAAACCGGGAGTCGAGGATCCCGAGTAGATTTTGTATATATGGATATAGATATATATAATATATTTATAATATATATATGGTTATAGTTTTCCAAACTATTAATCGAATAAGGTTTATTCGATAACTTTAACTTTTTTATTATTAAATATTATTTCGAATATTATTCGAAGGCGTATGACTCCTTTATATTAAATGAATATTATTTTGAATATTCATTCGAGGACTTATGACTCCTTTTATTTTATTAAGGAATATTATTTTGAATATTCATTCGGGGACTTATGACTCCTTTTATTTATTTATTTGAATATTATTTGAATATTCATTCGAGGGCTTATGACTCTTTTATATTATTTATTGAATATTATTTTGAATATTCATTCGGGGACTTATGACTCCTTTTTTATTTATCTGAATATTATTTGAATATTCATTCGAGGGCTTATGACCCTTTTATTTATTTATCTGAATATTATTTGAATATTCATTCGAGGGCTTATGACTCTTTTATATTATTTATTGAATATTATTTGAATATTCATTCGAGGGCTTATGACTCAGTTTATATTATTTAATGAATATTATTTGAATATTCATTTGAGGATCTATGACTCCGATTATTTGCTGAGATATATTCTTTATTTTATTAAAGAATAAGGTGTCAATAATCAAACTTATTTTCGATTATTCAAATAAAGATAGTACTTTCATATAAGTATATCTTTGGTTATTTAATACTCGTTTCAAGTATAAGTTTTAATACTTCTACTTCAATTATTTTTATAAAGATTATTCTTTATGGGAATATTATTTAATTAATAATATTCAGTCATTTTCTAAATATTCTGGGGACTGATTTACTTCATTAAATCAGCTTTACTCCAAACACTCTATAAAGTGTTTTCGAGTCTTCAAAATGATTTTTAAAAGTTAGAGCGGATCCCAAAACTCATTTTATATTTAAGATCTTCCTTTTTAAGGGGATTTAAATACTCGTTTAAAACCTGAGGGATCCGGCTCTGTGGTGTATTTTATATTCGCAACAAGGTTGCAGTTTTGGTAAATGAATTGATTACTTACCCAACGTTCGGGAAGTAAGTCCATCTATTGAGTCGACATAAGCAACATGGGCTCAGTGGGCGTCCATGATAGTGTAAGTGGCTCAGTGGGAGTCCATCAAATGCATAAGTGGCTGAGTGGCAGTCCAGCATAAGGTCCTATTGAGACCAGGGTGATGACCAGTGGGGAATTCGTCCATCTACTAGTAGAAAAGGTTACTTATGGGTATCTTTGCCTGATCAGCAAGATATCTGGTTTATGCCAAAATTCTTTTCCTTTCCAAACTTATTGGATATTGCAATTCTGTTCATACTTTACATGACAGAGGTTTTCAGGAAATGTATAAAGGAAGATGTATATGTGGATATATATATATATATATCAGACTTAATGAAGTATGTCATAACTTCATTTCCTTTAATAATATTTTAAAGATTTATTCTATTCAAATCTTGTCTTGTAGTCTCATCTATGTGATGAACTGGTAAAAGCTCATTATACTTTGAACAGTGGTAGTTCAAGTAGCTTTATAAATGATATAAGTGTAGTCAAGTATTTGGTAACTTCATCTTTTAAACTTATATCTAATTAATAATTGTCTTATGTATGACAAAGATTTTCAGAAAAATGTTGAGACAAGGTTAGATATATGAGATCACCTTGCAACGATATTTTTTTTATATACAGTTATACACTGGGACTTTGTGTCTATTATGCATGGAAGAGGACTTCCAAGATTTTGAAAAGTTATATGTATATATATATATACTGAATATTTTGCGACTTCATCGCATTAAGATATCAACTTGGTTCATTTCTTTTGACCAAGACTTTCATGAGTACTAAGAGAAGGCTCATATACTATTAATCATTATACATATTATTTTGGTGGGCTTGCTGCTCACCCTTGCTTTCTTCTTTCATCACACAACAACAGATAGAAAGGATGAACAGGACCAAGCTCCCGATTCGCAAGCGATTAGGAGACGTTCCGCAGTTTTCTAGAAGCATTGATGCCGCCGTAGCTGAGGTAGGAACTACCAATAGGCTAGGCTTTCAACTTCTAATGTACCAGATTTATGTATAATTATGAATTGTAATAATGGCAAAGAAATGTAAATTTATTCCGAAAACCTTTTAAGGTGTATTGGCAGATAATTGTGGAATAAAATGACTTGTGGTTATTTTTGGATGTTCATCTCTGAGACTATAACGTATGGGTGTGTGTTTATTGTGGGGTCACAGTACAGAGTAGATTGGGTGTTATTAAGGGAAATGGAACTCGTGACAACCCGGATCCCCGACCCCGGATTTGGGGGTGTTACAGCAAAACAGTCTTAATTTTTAATATAAAATTAAGTGAGTTTTGAAGATCCGTGTTCTTTATTTTCTGCAAGTTCAGATCTTGCATGAACACTTTTCTATACAAGATTTAATTTACTTTGTTCAACCATTAACTTTCAAGAAAAGCCTAAAATCATAAAAACACATTTACCCCCCTGTGTGTGATTCATTACCTAACAAGTGGTACCAGAGCAAACTCTGAAAGTAAACAGATACAAGATCTTGGAAGAATGAATACACAGAAAATCAGTAGCATCAAAATTCCTACCTTTGACAAAGCTAACTACACTCTTTGGAAAAAGAAAATGATGTTATTTATCAAGATGGCCAATCCGCTCTACATTCAGATCCTCAAGAATGGACCCTTCATTCCTGTGGTAAGAGTTGAGGAATCTACAGATGGAGACATGGTCATACCAGCTCATTATGCTCCTAAAGATCCAGTTGAGTATTCTGACCCTGAAAAGGAGAAAGTCTCCCTAGATAGCTGCTTGCAATTGATATTAATTGAGTCACTTGACAATGTGATGTACAACAATATTGTTAACTGTTACACTGCCAAGAAAATATGGGAGAAGATTTAAATACTCTGTGTAGGAACTGAGGAGGTTAGATCTAATCAAAGAAGGATACTGATTTCACAGTATAAGGGTTTCATGGCTAAGCCTGAGGAAAGCATTACTGATATGTTTGAAAGATTCAATAACAGATAAATGTCTTGCAGCTTCATGACAAATACTATGAAGCGAAGAGGTGAATCCAAAGTTCTTGCTTACTCTTCCTGATCATTTGGAACAGAAAATCTCAGTAATCAGGGAAGGGAGAGACTTGAGCAGATAACTCTGGAAGTTCTATATGAATTCTCAAAACATATGAATAGGATGATTCAAAGGCAATCATTGAGATCTGGCCAAGGATATTGTAGATGGCTCAAGTGCTTTAATAGTAAATGAAGGTCAAACATCCAATGATGAACCAAGGTCTCATATTCCAGTTGCCTCAACAAGTGAGCAAAGAACAATTGATTCACAGGAACAAGGCATTCTGGAATTGGAAAAAGATGAGCTCTATACTCTTGAAGAACTGGATGAGTTAGATCAGTCAGTGGCCTTTGGCTAGAAAATCTCTAACATTAGAGTAAGGAAGCCAAGATACTTCAAAAGTAAATGACAGTCTTTAACAAAGATAGCAGCTGGAGGAAAAAGGGAAGTACAATTCTGATAGCAAGGATGGCAAAACTGGATCTGTTGACATATCTAATATAAGGTGCTTCAGTTGTGATGAATAGGCCACTTTTCTATAGAATGCAGGAAACCCAAGAAGGCAAAGAAAGATAAGGCTTATCTTGACTTGAAGAAAGTATGAAGCTCTTCTAAAGAAACAACAAAGCAAAGATTATATTGCAGAAGGTAAAGTTGGGATGACTCTGAAATGTGAAGATGAAGAACTGGAAACTATGCACTCATGGCCTTGGAGCAAGGAGATCATCCTCATCTAAATCACAGGTACCAACTCTTACCTCCACTGTTTAAATGTGAATCAATATAAGGAAATGTTGAAAAGTGAGCATGAAATGTTTCACATTCATACAAGCATGGTTGTGCTAATGAAGAAGTTACAGATTAATAAAGTTAAATGAGAAGCTTAAAGTGAAAAACAAGAAGTTGAATTTTGACAGTGGAGCTTGAATCCTTGAAACAAGAAAATGGTTATCTAAAAACAAGTCAAGTGTGCAAATGAGATTGAGGCTGTGCTAAGAGAAAAACTGGAGAAGAGTGAAGTAAAGTTGAAGTCCTTCAAGAATGCATCTGAATTGGTTGGTCAGTACCATGAGAAAAACAAACCATGTGCAAATATTGCTATTGGTCTTGATTATGATACCTTAAACACAAAAAGAAAAACACTGGTGACAGAGGAAAAGCAACAAAGAGTGAAAATGTTCCAACAATGCTGAAAAATGTTGGGTCACCTGTGTTTAAGACTTGTGAGGTAAACTTCAGTGAAGAAGAATTGATTATCGAGCAAGAAGAAATTGCAGATGAGGACAATGAAAAGAAGAATACCAATTCAATTCAATCTTCCAAGGCTGAAGAAAATCTTATGGACAATCAAAGTACCAAGACTCCTGTCAAAGAAACCAAGATTGAAGATGCAAGAAAGAAGAAGAAAAATAAAATGGAAGAATGGGGATAAACAAAGCAATAATCTGACCTATTGCAGATGTTCTGGAAGAAGTGTGAAAAATATGGACTACAAATCATTAACTTACCTTTAAAAAGGGTGTTAGTAAGCTAACTGAAGGAGCCTGCAAATACAATGAAGTAAATTTAAATGATCCCTACTCATTCTGTGATAAGTTTGACTGCATCTTGTAACTTGAAAGTGATGAAGAGTTGCACAAACTGAGAGTAGACCTTAAAGAATCAAAAATTGAGTCTACATCAGAAAGGGATAGTGCAAACAATCATTGAATTCTATTTTATCTGAAACAAATCACTCTACTTCTGCTAAATCAGTTAACAAGAAGAAAGTACCCAACACTGCTTGGGTCACTAAACACACCTGAATCTCATTGTGTGGGGCAAAGTGAAGAAAGTCATATGGATCATTGACAGTGGATGTTCCAGACATATGAAGGTGATAAGGCCCTGCTATCACAGTTTGAGGAGAAAGCTGGCCCATTGGTGACCTTTGGAGACAACAACAAAGGATTCACAATGGGATATGGCAAGATTGTTTCTGAAAATGTTGTCATTGATGATGTAGCACTAGTAGCTGGTCTTGAGGTGAATCTTCTCAGTGTTAGCCAATTTGCAGACAAAGGCTTTGAAGTTTTATTCAACAAAGAAGAATGCACCTTTATCCAGAAAACTGTGAAATTGCTCTGAAAGGAGCAAGGAAAGGAAGCTTGTTTATTGCAGACTTGGACTCAAAAAAAGGATGGTATTTGCTGCTTCTACACCAAGGCATCAGAAGAACAAAGCAAGCTATGGCATAAGAAGCTGTCTCACTTGAATTTCAAGGCAATTAACAACTTAGTCAAAAAGGAGTTAGTGAGAGACATGCCCAAGCTGGAGTTTGCTCAAGTTGAAGTTGTGAAGCTTGTCAGAAAGGAAAGATGAAAAGATCTAGTCACAAGTCAAAAACTGTGAATTCTATTAGTGCACCCTTGCAGCTTATTCACATGGACTTGTTTGGGCCAGTGAATGTCTTATCAATTTCAAGAACAGATATGCACTTGTGATGGTGGATGATTTTCAAGATACACTTGGGTAGAGTTCATGTACTCTAAAGATGAAACTCCACATATCATAATTGAGCACATCAAGAAGATAGAAAAATAGGCTGAAGATTACAATTGTGTGAAAAGACTGAAAGTGACAATGGAACAGAATTCAGAAATGTTACATTAAGTGAATTCTGCAAAGGCAAAGGCATTGTTCAAGAATTCTCAGCTGCCAGAACACCTCAACAAAATGGAGTAGTTGAGAGAAAGAACAGAACATTGGTTGAAGCTGCTAGAACAATGCTGCAAGATGCCAAGTTGCCAACAAGTTTCTGGGAAGAGGCTGTCAACATGCATGTTATACTCAGAACATATCTCATTAACAAGGCACATGGCAAGTCACCCTACTCAATCATGTCTAAGAGAAAGCCTACTGTAAAGCATCTTCATGTGTTTGGAAGCAAGTGTTACATTTTGAAAGACAACTCTGAATATGTGGGAAATTTGACTCAAAGTTTTTGAAGCAATTTTTTGGGATATTCATGGAAAGAAAGCCTACAAAGTCTATGTGATTGATCAAAAGAAGATCATGGAAAGCACATATGTGACCTTTGATGATGACAAGTGTCCAGGCTTGGAATGCCTTGATGGTAATGAAGCTGAAGCCCTTGCATTTGAAAACCTCAACATTGATAGTGATTCTGATGGAGAAGATGAAGTTAATGCACAACAGTTGATGAATGAAGAGATACTGAACAGGAAAATCATGGGAATGGAAGCTCATCTCAAACACCTGAATTTGATAGCACAAACTCAGGGGGAAAAGAGAAGAAGGATCTACCAGTCATACCAATAATGAAGAAAATGATGAAGGCACAAGTCAAAAACTCACACAAGGAAGTGGGATAGAAGTCACTCTAGAGAAGCAATTATTGGTGATCCTACTGCTGGTGTGAGGACTAGAAGTGCAACTGCTAATGAGTGCCTACATGCATGTTTTTGTCTCAAGTAGAGCCTAAGAAAATTGATGAAGCTCTACTGGATCCTGACTGGATATCTGCCATGCAGGAAGAGCTGAATCAGTTTGAAAGAAGCAAAGTCTGGAAGTTAGTTCTCACCAAAGAATAGAAGCATTATTGGAACAAAATGGGTGTTCAGGAACAAAATGGATGAAAATGGTATAGTTACCAGAAACAAAGCAAGGTTGGTTGCAAAAGGCTACTCAAGAAGAAGAATTGATTATGATGAAACTTTTGCTCCTGTTGCAAGACTTGAAGCTATAAGAATTTTTCTAGCATTTGCTGCACATTCAAATTTAAAGTGTATCAAATGGATGTCAAAAGTGCCTTTCTGAATGGTGAGCTAGAAGAAGAAGTTTATGTGCAACAGCCTCCTGGCTTTGAGGATCCAAAATTTCCAAATTTTGTATAAGTTACTCAAGGCTCTATATGGACTAAAACAGGCACCTAGAGCTTGGTATGACACACTATCAGATTTCCTATTGAAGCATGGTTTTACTAGAGGAACCATAGACAAGACTCTCTTCTACAAGAAACATGGTGAAGATATGATCCTAGTTCAGATCTATGTGGATGATATCATTTTTGGTTCTACTAATGAGAAGCTGTGCCAAAGATTCTCCAAGCTTATGCAAAGTGAATAAAATGAGTATGATGGGGGAACTGAGTTACTTCCTTGGACTTCAAGTCAGCCAAAGAAGTGATGGTATCTTCATCAGCCAAACTAAATATGTCAAGGATCTATTGAAAAAGTTTGGAATGGTTGATTGTTCACCTGCATCTACAAAGTTGGATGAAGATAAAAAGGGAAAAGAGTGTAGGTATCTCAAGCTATAGAGGGATGATTGGATCATTGCTTTACTTAACAGCAAGTAGACCCCGACATCATGTTTGTAACATGCTTATGTGCAAGTTTTCAAAACCAATCCAAAATAATCACATTTGATGGCTGTAAAGAGGATTTTTAGATACTTGAAGGGGACTCCAAACTTGGGATTATAGTATCCTAAGGAACTGGTTTTGAAGCTACTGGCTACACAGATGCAAATTTTGCTGGATGCAGGGTTGACAGAAAGAGTACCAGTGGAAGCTGTCAATTTCTTGGACAAAGACTTGTATCCTGGTACAGCAAGAAACAACAATCTGTATCAACTTCTACAGCTGAAGCTGAATACATAGCTGCAGGAAGTTGTTGTTCTCAAGTGCTTTGGATTAGAAATCAGCTAATGGATTATGTCCTAGTGTTACACAAAATTCCTATCATGTGTGGCAATACTAGTGCTATATCTATAGTAGCTAATCCAGTTAATCATTCTAGGAAAAAGCACATTGATGTGAGGTACCACTTTATTAGAGAACATGCTACTAATGGTACCATTGAGCTTATTTTTGTACCAACAGAAAAACAATTAGCTGGCATTTTTACTAAACCTTTGGATGAAGCAACTTTCACTAGACTTGTAGGTGAAATTGGAATGCTTAACTCTTCATCCTAAGGCAAGAACCTCATCTAATATTTTACAGCAGATTAATCTCCAGTAAATCAAAACTAATTGATTAAATTGGAAATTAACTGAAATATTGAATTATAAATATTTCAGAAATCTCTGCATTTTTGTTTTTCAAATTCAATTAACTTGGAATTTTTCAAATTTTAAGTAAATTGCTTAGTTGTTAATTTACATCTTTAACATGTAAAATTAACAAAAGACATAATTGCATTAACCAAAAGTATTTAGAGAACTGAGTTCTCGATAAGTATAAATTGACTTCTCGACAAGTCCATTTTAGGACTTCTCGAGTGAGTCCTCGATAAGTCAATTTACTGACTTCTCGAGTGACTTCTCAATAGGCTTAAAATGACTTATCGATAAGTCCTTGTAGAGTTCTCTAGTAGTGTTCTTTCACATGGTTCTCTACAAGTACAATCTTTTGACTTATCAATAACTTAGAACTGAGATAATTTAAATTGATAAATTATTTTGGTAAATACTTTTAGAAAATTTATTCTAATTTTATTTTGAATTTATTCAAATAAAAGTTAGAATGAGTTCAGTCCATTTTTTGGACAAATTGGGTATTTATTTGATACTTCGATAAGTCAAGTTTGGGTTCTCTATAAGAGTATTTAAAATGACTTCTCGACATACTTCACTTCTCAAAGTGACTTCTCGATAGACAAAATCCAAATGTCTATTTTTGAGTTCTCGACAAGTCATTTACTTTTACTATAAATACCCAGACTTCTCGAATATTTTAACTTCAAATTTCTCAAATTCTAAGCAAACTGAATATTTATTAATTCATATTCTAATTATATGAAGTTAATAAATAACAGATCAAAAGAAGCAAAAAGTATGAAAAACTGAATAATTTTAATTCATAAATTATGTTCAGCAAAATACTTTTGACATACTTTGTCTATAATTACTCTGACTTATGACATATTTATGTGCTTATGTTTTTTTATGGAAATATGTTAGTCTAATGTAAGTAGACTAGTACATTATGTTTGATGCTTTGAGAAAGCTGATAATGGTTAAATTTATTTGACTGTATGCTGATAGGAGGAGTTACTTTTTGTGTAGGGAGTACTTGTTTATCTGCATGTGGAATAGTTATCATAAATAGTGAACTAAGATTCTTGAGTACTTGCATGGGGAATAGTAACTAGTCATTTCCAACTGTTAAGTATGCTTATGTGATTATTACTCTTATTATCCGGGCAACTCAAGATTCTCTTGGTTTCTATCTTTACTCCCTCTATAAATTGAAACGCTTCACTTTTTATCATTCATCACTACTCTTATTCTCAACAAACATCTAATTTCAAAACTCACCTCATGTTCATCTCTCTCTCTCTCAAATGGATGCCCCAGTCTTCTATAGTCTTATTAATGGAGTTTACCAGCCTGTCCATCATCTGGCTGACGACCAAATTTACTTTGATCTTTTCGGACTTCGTGTCCGTCTCAGGGGGGTTGTCTGCAGCCCCTTTGATATTCCACGTGAGATCTTTGATGAACTCTCATGGGATGATCAAATCAGCATTCTTTTCTTTGAGATGGAAGTCTCTCTGGAGCTGGAGAGACGTGCAAGGGTAGCTGAGCAGCAACGCCTTGCTGTTCTGGAGTTACAGGAGAGGATTATTTCTCTTGCACACTCCATGTCCAGAGCTTACCAGCGCATGACAAGGAGGTTGGAGGCCGAGAAGAAGGATCCCAAATTAGAGTAGTTAGGATTAGGATTTACTTGATGTAATCTGAATCTTAATGTTACTCTGTGTTTAATATTAATGAAAATTCTCTTCTTTTTTATCAATTTGTTTTTGTTGCTTGATTGTTTATATCATGATTGCTTTGTGTTTACAAATTAATTAATTATTAGTTTTCCTGTCATAATGCTTGCAACTGTATGTCTCAATGCTTATGCCTAATCAAAACTCCAGATATGTTCAATACATTACAGGTTCAACACAATTCACTCAAACAACAACAGGAAATTTAAAATTTTCAATCAACAGGTATTTGTGTTAAAATGCATCTAAAACATCTATAAACCAAACTGCAGTTCTCCCAGATACAACAACACAAACACAAACTCAAACATAATCCCACTCAGGTGACTCTCAAAAGAAACCTGTTTTACAAAAGGACAACAATTTCATAATGTTCTTCAGATTGTTTTATTGTTTGAGAAGAGAAACCACCACAAACATGGAAAATTTATCAGTTTTTACTGAATATCCCATGAGTATTCCTAATACACCTTCATGTGCAAAACAGTCTTCACAGACTGAAAGGTTTGAGGGTAGTACTCCTGAGGGGGAGCTATCTAAATCCTCTCCAATTCAATTGAAGATTCCTCAAAAGGAACAACTCCCCTCATAACTCTAGCACAAGCTGCCTTAGCAATCAAAGCTTAGAAGTACAATTGCCTATGACAATGTCATGAGAAGGGCAAGTATAGCACAGTTATGTGCCAGTGTGCTGCAAGACATACAAGGGTTTGAGGCTGGTGTACATGATAGTAACCTAGTCAAATCCCCCCCCCCCCAATTCAATTGGAGGTTCCCACTACAAGTGAGGAACAACACACTATTAAAACCATAGAGCAATATGTGAGTCAAACTGTGACCCTAGTCACATGTGTTCTTAATGATTCATTTACCTCACAACTTCAAGCTAATATTCTCTTTTATGATGAAATGAGTATGATTAGACCTATATGGATTACCCCTAATCATATAATCACAGGACAACTCTTCTCAGCCACCTCTTATTTCTGTAAGTCAAACACAATTGAGCCTTTCATGTGAGAATTAGAGAAAAGATTGAGAGAAAAACAAAGAATAAGAGAGGCAGGATCCTTCCTAGAAAGAGGAGAGGTAGATGAGTGTATGGATTTAGTAATCCTGTGACGGAACTCTGACTTTCAAAAGTCATGAGACTAGTGCAATGAGAAGTAGTGAGAATACTTATTCAAAAGAACAGGGAGCTTAGGATTTTTTTTTTTACTAACAGACTTTTTCTGCAGATTTAAGTGAAACCTCTATTTTATTTGATAAACTCATCACCACAAATCTCACTGAAGCTGTAGAAAGTGTTCTAAATGGACAATGACAGTAGCTTCAACAATGTGCATCTAGCTGAATCTTTCTACCTGGAGATAATGTCAAAAAGGGGAGAATATATCTAAATGCCTGCCAAAACAGCTGATGGATGTTGCCAGATAATAAAATATTCTATTCTTCATAGGGGGAGAGAAGAATAAATCTAAATGCAACTCAACAAAAGAAGACCATATGGGAAGATTGGTTTCTGCATTTAGTTAAAGTATTGACATCATCAATCAGAACTTGTACGTAATTTCATAATGAACAAGTTGGGGGAGATTGTAATATATAATTGATGATATCAAAGATTACTGGAGATAATAATGTCATTAATATCTCTGATCAAAGTATGAAGCAAGTCAAATGGACATCTGATTTGAGTAGAAGATTAATGAACTATTATTTTCAGTAATCAGTTAAGCTTGGGGTCAACCCTAAGTAAGTTGTATTGTTATCTAAATTTGTATTTTGTACTTGTAACACTTAAAGTCTGTTAAAATGCAAAGGAGCAGACTTGAGTCTTTTTCCTAAAACAGTATCAAGCCTAAGGATTCTATCTGGAAGAAGATCAAGAAGATCATGCCTCAGAAGAATTTTGAAGAAGCTTGGAGTTGAATAAATCTGTTTGGAGAAAAATACTCTAAGTCAAGATCTCTACAAGTCACAGTTTTAATGTTATAGAGAAGTCATTCGAGAACTCCATAATGGCTTATCAAGAAGTCATTCAAGTTGTAGAGAGTACCGACCGATGAAGAACATCCATCGAGATAGTAGTTTGGCTAGCCGACGGATGACTGCTGTTAGGCACATCCGTCGGGATACAATCACTACTCGACGGATGAGCAATATCCACCGGGATAAAAGAAATGAATGAATTCAGAGTGGAGAAGTCTAGAAAGCTACTAGAGAACTCAGGAAAATATCGACAAGCAAAATTGAAGAATTGAAGATTGGAGATATCAACAAGTCATTCCTTCACTAGAGAACTTAGAGTTATCGACAAGTCTACATTCAGTTAGAACTCTGAGTTATCGAGAAGTCAAAGTGAAGATGTGAAGATTAGAGATTTCGACAAGCTGAAGACCTCTACAAGCCAAACTCAATATGGAGTGCTAGAGATCTCGATAAGCCTATGTACTTATCGAGATGTCAAGTGTTCTATTAATTCAAACTGGAGATCTCGAGGTACAGTCTCAAAGTACAAAATTGCATATCACTTTAATATCCAAGATAAACAATCAACAAATAATCCAATAGCTAGATTGACAAGTCTACAAAAAGCAGCTTGAAGAGTGTGCAAGATCAATGGCAAAGATTAACTGACAGAGGAAGATTAAAGTGAACATGGGATGCTAAAGATATGCTAAGCCAGAAATGGAAGATTTGCTTTTCTATAAATAGAAATGACAAGTGACAGTTTAGAAAAGCTAATAGCATGTTTATTATCCACTGTGTAAACCAGCAGTTAACTGAGTTATAAAGTTAACACTGGTCCTTTAGTTAGAAGCAAAAATTTAGATCAAATCTCTTGTATCAATCTCAAGAATAAGCTGAGCTTTTTAACATCAAAGAGCTTAGAAATTTTGTAGCAAAACAGTCTTAATTTTTAATATAAAATTAAGTGAGTTTTGAAGATCCGTGTTCTTTATTTTCTGCGAGTTTAGATTCTGCATGAACACTTTTCTATACAAGATTTAATTTACTTTGTTCAACCATTAACTTTCAAGAAAAGCCTAAAATCAGAAAAACACATTCAACCCCCCTGTGTGTGATTCATTATCTAACAGGTTCATGTATTTGTTATGCATGATTCGTAGGTAATTTTAACCATCTTACTTGCCCTATGTAATTACGATAGATAACTTGTGCATTAAACCGTTATGTTGTCCAATTCTATAGACATATAGGGTCTCAATATAACTGGTGTATATTCAGCTTCTATCTCTTTTATGGATGTCTGGTAGTATGGTATTCATGCACCAAAAGTTGGCATTTATCAGTTTCGTGTTATCTGATTAGTGTCATCACCATTACATGCTAAGGTTAAGAACGAAAAAGCTATTGAATGAAGTACTTAATGATGTTAGAATCCCATGTTTGTGTCATATATTATTCAATTCTATTACTCTCTTTAGTTAATGTTATATAGTATAATTCTCAATAGTTAATCATAGTATAATCAAAAAACCCAATTTATTATTCATCTTAGCATTGAATAATAGCCATACATTGTTGCATAAGGGCATAAATCATAAAGTTAATCTAAACCAGTCTCTATGAGAATGAACTAGAAATAATTCTATATTACATGTGATCGCGTATACTTGCGTGAATTATTAGCGCATGCTAGCGACTAACAAGTTTTTGGCACCACTGCCGGGGACACGGTGTTAACTTTTAGTTTATGTGTTTGTCATCAGTGATCGTTAAAGTTCATTGACTCGGACATTGTTACTTACTTACTCTTTTCCTTGTCGTATTTCAGGTACTCTAACGAGCGTGTATGCATACGCGTTCGCGGGCTCGTTAGAGAACTCTGGATCAAGCCGAGGAAGAAGCTGTAGTGATTCGAAGGGAAGTTTTTGAGGATGAAGAGAAAGTAGAAGAAGAAGGGAAAGTCGAGGAACCAACTTTAGTAGTGATGGGAGATCAAGCAGAAAATCCTAAGGCTCTGATGGACTATTCTCAGCCTAAGATCAATGATATTCAGTCGAGCATCATCAGGCCAACCATCTCGGCTAACACTTTTGAAATCAAGTCAAGCACGATTCAGATGATACAGAACTCAGTTCAGTTTGGGGGTTCTCCTACAGAAGACCCCAACATGCACATCAGGGATTTCATCGACATCTGCGACACTTTTAAGTTCAATGGGGTGACTGAAGATGCTATCAAGCTGCGACTCTTCCCATTCTCTCTGAGGGATAAAGCAAAGTGCTGGTCACATTCCCAACCACCAGGGTCTATCACCAAATGGGAGGATCTTGCTCAAAAGTTTCTCACTAAATTCTTTCCTATGGCGAAGACTGCTGCAATCAGGAATGCTCTTACTCAGTTTGCTCAGCAAACTGGAGAATCTCTGTGTGAGGCTTGGGATCGATATAAGGAGATGCTGAGGAAGTTCCCACACCATGGCATGCCTGATTAGATGATTATAAACTGTTTTTACAATGGTTTGGGCGCTCAGTCTAGACCTATGCTCGATGTAGCGTCTGGTGGAGCCTTACGGGCTAAAAGCTATAATGAAGCTTATGAGTTGATTGAGCTCATGACAACTAATGAATACCAGAATCCTACACAAAGAATGTTGCAAGGCAAGGTCACAGGAATTCTGGAAGTAGAAGCTACTGCTATAGCTGCTCAACTGCAAGCTTTGACGATGAAAGTGGACTCTTTGGCTAATTATGGAGTTAATCAAATTACTAGTGTTTGTGAGCTTTGTGCGGGGGGCGCATGAAACTGAGCTGTGCACTATTTCTAGTGAATCAACTCAATTTTTGAGCAACTTTCAGAGATCACAGCAACAAGCTCCAGCCACTTATCATCCAAATAACCGCAATCATCCTAACTTCAGCTGGAGTAAAAATTAGAATACGATGCAACAATCTTATCAGCCATACACAACATAGCAATATAACCCTCCTGGTTTTCAGCAACCGCAATATGCCCCTAGGCAACAACTTCAACTTTCGCTGTTATCGCAAGCTAATGAAAAATCTGAATTGGAGGAGTTGAGGCACATGTGCAAGAGCCAAGGTGTGTCTATCAAGACCTTAGAGAATCAGATTAGGCAGATTGCTAATACATTACTGAATCGTCAACCTGGCATGCTTCCGAGCGATATTGAAGTGCCAGGCAAGAAGGAAGTTAAGGAGCATGTGAAGACAATTACATTGAGGTCTGATAAGGTTGCAAATCCTGAAAAAGTAAAGACTCTAGAGTCTGAAGTTGAGGCTGAAGAAGAAGAAGTGCAGAAGGAAGCAGAAGTGGAACCAAGAAAGACTACTGTTGAGCACAGTCCTCCTGAGGGTAATACAAGGGAGAAACAGATTTATCCTCCACCTCCTTTTCCTAAGAGGCTGCAGAAGAAAAAGCTGGATAAGTAGTTTGAGAAGTTTTTGGAAGTGTTCAAGAAACTTCACATCAACATACCTTTCGCTAAAGTTCTTGAGCAAATGCCTAGTTACATGAAGTTCATGAAATGTATTCTCTCTAGGAAGGTGAAGCTTGATGACTTAGAGACCGTTGCTCTCACAGAGGAATGCAGTGTTGTGGTGCAACAAAAATTGCCTCTGAAGCTTAAAGATCCTGGAAGCTTCACTATTCCATACACCATTGGAAAGGTGTCATTTGACAAGTGTCTATGTGACTTGGGAGCTAGCATCAATCTGATTCCCTTGTTAATCTTCAAGAAGTTAGACTTGCTTGATCCAAAGCCCACTTATATGACTTTGCAGTTGGCTGATCGTTCTATTACATATCCGCGAGGTATTGTGGAGGATGTCTTGGTCAAGGTGGATAAACTCATCTTCCCTGCTGATTTTGTAATTTTTGATTTCGAGGAGGATAAGAAGATTCCCATAATCTTGGGAAGACCTTTCTTGGCTACTGGGTGAACCTTGATAGATGTGTAGAAAGGTGAGCTCACCATGCGAGTGATGGATCAGGATGTAACTTTTAATATGTTCAATGCCATGAAGTTCCTTACAGAAAATGAGGAGTGCTTAAAAGTAGAGTTGGTTGAGTCTGTGGTTACTTCAGAACTTGATCAATTGCTAAGGTATGATGCCTTAGAGAATGCCTTGTTGGGGAATTCTGATAGTGAAGATGATGAAGGGGATGAGCAGTTGCAATTTCTGAATGCTTCTCCCTGGAAGAGGAAGATAAATATGCCTTTTGAATCTCTAGGAATGGAGGAGTTGAACAAAGCTCCTAAGTGCCTCAAGCTATCTATTGAGGATGCTCCTACTCTTGAGCTTAAACCTTTACCTGGACATTTGAGGTATGCATTTTTAGGTGATGCATCTACTTTTCCTGTTATTATTGCATCTGACCTTTCAGGTAGTGATGAGGAGAATCTTTTAAAAATTCTTAGAGAATTCAAATCGGCAATTGGTTGGACTATAGCAGATATCAAGGGAATCAGCCCTTCTTATTGTATGTATAAAATTCTGCTAGAGGAAGGAAGCAAGCCTATTGTTGAGAAACAGAGAAGGCTAAATCCAATCATGAAAGAGGTTGTGAAGAAGGAAATTCTTAAGTGGCTGGATGCAGGGATCATCTATCCCATTTCTGACAGCTCTTGGGTGAGTCTGGTTCAGTGTGTACCAAATAAGGGAGGTATCACAGTCATTGCTAATGAGAAGAATGAGTTTATTCCTACACGAACAGTCACGGGGTGGAGAGTTTGCATGGATTACAGGAAGCTGAACAAGGCCACAAGAAAAGGTCACTTCCCTCTGCCGTTTATTGATCAGATGCTTGACAGATTGGCCGAGCATGAGTACTACTATCTTCTGGATGGTTATTCTGTTATAATCAACTTTGCATTGCTCTAGAAGATCAGGAGAAGACTACTTTCACTTGTCCATTTGGTACTTTCGCCTTTAGAAGCGTTTCTTTTGGGTTATGTGGAGCACTGGCCATATTTTGGAGATGCATGATGGCTATCTTCTCTAATATGATTGGTTAGAATGTGGAGGTGTTCATGGACGATTCTCCGTGTTTGGTGATTCATTTGATGAGTGCTTGCAGAATCTAGGCGACGTTCTCAAGAGGTGTGTTGAGACCAATTTGGTTCTCAATTGGGAGAAATGCCATTTTATGGTGCGACAGGGCATTATTCTTGGGCACAAGGTCTCTAGTAAGGGTCTTGATGTTACGACCGGCATTTTATGTAATATTATTTGTGGATTGGGTATAATATTAAAGTCAAATAAAAATATATTCAATGATTGTACGCTAGTGTGAGTGAAAATTTCTGCATTATAAATTTGCTTTGTGTAGTATATGATTTTTCAAAGCAAGAGTTTATTTAATTTCTTTATTTTTGATTTATAAGGAATATTCTAAGCTTTGAATTTTTTTTCTTTTAAAAGGTATTTTGTTCACAAATTTTGAAAATGATTTTATAAAGTCTCTAAAAATCCAAGTTATTTTATGATATAAATTTTATAATTTTTGAACTTGTATTTTATTTTATAAAAATAAATCTTTATAAATTTTATTTGTTATAATTAGCAAATTACGTGGCTACCCTTGCATGCAAATACTCTTCCAATTCAACTAAGGGGCAAGGAAGACATTTCCAACCCCACTCACTTTCATTCTACTAACCAAATTACCCCTTTACCCTTGCATGCAAATCTACCTAACTATATTGGAAGGTTACTCTTGTAAAATCTCAAATCCACTCACTTTTGGCCAAATAAAAACCAAACTAACATATTATTACTCCACATTCACCCCACTCCACACTCCACCCTCACTCTCTCCTCCCTCACCTCTCGATTTTTCCTCCCTCTCGGCAATCACCATAGCCGAAGCCCCCATCCCCTTTCTTTTCTCCATTCTTTCACTCAAACATCCATCTTATATTCAAGTAATCTTGCTCCCTACATGTTGTTCTTGTATATATTAAGAGTTTAGAGTAGAAAAACTTATGTGTTGACCTTGCATGGTGGTGTTTTGTTAAAACTCCAAATGAATATCCTTGATTCTTGTGAATTCAAGGCTTTCACCATGAGTTATAGTAGCAAAGGGTTGAGAATGGCTAGACATGAGTATGCTACACTCATACAATTGTTGTTTTCACCCTAATCCATTCGGCCATGACTTGATAGGAGCCGAATGGATGGTGTTTTGGTTGTCATATTCCACTTTGTGTGTTTTTGTGATGATAACATGAAAATCTTAGTGAAGTCTTGATAAAACTCTTTGCATGCTAAGTGATCATCTAGGTATATCTTATACTAGGCTTGCATGTCAATTTTATGATAGGACATATGTAGAAAATGTGTTGTTTTGGTTTGAAAAACCCGAAGGCATGCATGCATGTGGATTTCTCTTAGAATGTTGTAAGATTTTGATCATTTGGAAAGATTTTGTTAGTGAGCCTTAATTTCAGTAGGAATAATGTGTTAATATTGATTTATGCTTCTTGTTGCATGGTAATAATTCGTGGTTATCTTTTATAAAAATATATATCTTGTTGTTTCAAAAGCATGAAGATTTGTGATTTGTGAAGTGTAGTCTCTTTTGTTTTGCCATAATTGTACCTTAGGTAAGGATGATCTCACCAAGGTTATTTTGAGAATAAGGGAGTTAGTTCAGTAGAATACCATGTATAAGTCTTGGTTTAAGTATTTAGTTGTTGTTAGTTGGGTTTGTCAAGTCAAAACCTTGGAAAATGAGAGTTATAGTTTCTGCAGAAAAATCAGTATAGCACCCTGAGGTTTAGAGTGAGTTTTGACCATGTCATTGGTGTGCACTTTGAGGCCAAAGCTACCAGAAGTTAGTATTGGGAGTGTATAAAAGGTTTTAGGAGTTGGTTGGAGGTTTGCATATCATTTGGTTAGGGGCACAAGTAGAATAACAAAATCTGTCCAGCAGGGGACAGTTTTGTTGCAACTTAGAAATAGGGAGATTTGACCATGTCATGGGTAGGCCCTCATTAGGCCCAATTGGGCCTTAGTTAGAGGGAGTGTCAGAGAAGTTTTTTCAACCATAGTTCATAGGATATGAGTCAGAACCATGTGTCGCAAGTTAACTCAAGTCAGGGCATTTTCTGCCCAGAAAAACAGGGGAACCTTGGACTTTTAGCTTAGGCCCAAGAAGGTCCAAGCCAGGCCCTTGAGCCACATCAAGTTTGTGAGATGCCCTTAGGTCAGGAGAGCCTTGTGTAAAAGTTTTGAAGGAAAGCTTGTGGTTTAAGAGTGTCTAATGTACTCAAGAAACCATAGTTGCCATTCTGAAATTTGCACCAGTGAGCACTTTCACTTATCACATAGTTTTAGAACACTTAGAAGTGAGTATTAGGTCGACCACCATAGTTTTAAGATAGTATAAGGTCAGTAGAGCAAAAGGCACAAGTGAGGGTCAATAGGTTTTGGATAATTTAGGAAAGGCACATCGAGTTAGGAAGCCAAAATTTGAAGATCTTGTCTAGTTTTGCGACCAAGTGACTTATGTTGTGAGTCGAGATCATCCAAGCCTAGTGTTGCATTATGGTGTTATTTGGTATTAATATACGATATGTGATTATGTGGCTACGTTTGTACAATTGAAATATAAAGGTGGATATAAATTAAGTGTATATAGGCCTAAGTGCCACCCGTGTTTAATTTCGGGTTGTAAATAGGTTGAGATGGTAATAATATATTATAATGAGGATTATTATTATTTATGTAGGATCTCGAGACGAGGGAAAACTTGCCATAAAAGTCGAGTGAAGCTCCAGTTGCCCCTACCAGTCAGACCAGACCAGCCTATCTCAAGGCAAGTGATTCAACTTGACCTTCATATTTACTATAAATAGTTCATATTTATCGATGCAATTATCCTGAGTCATTTTGATATGTTTTAAATCAAGCGTATCTCTCGCTTATCTTTGAATTACATAGAGATGCCATGAACCCTCAAGTATGTATTGCAAGTAGTTCAAAAGTCTCTTCATGATAGTTAAATGCCATGATAAAATAAAGAGTTATTATATTACTTGATTGATCCTCTTGATTAACATGATGATGATTCCTAAGTATTGATATCTCATCCTGATACTTGAACCCCTATAGAACCTTACCTTGAACTTTGATAGTCAGAAACTTACCAACCTGATTCCTCATTGATTGATACCCTCTTTCCTATCCTAAAGCTTGTTAATTCTGATATATATACATTCATCCTGAGCTAGAGATCATTACCTTAATACCCATAGTATTCGTGAAGCTTATCTTCTTAATGACCCAACACCTGTACCTTGACGAGAAACCATTGCTTTAAGCCCAGTTTGGCATTACCCCTTCATATTATCCATTAGTCTCACCATATTTTCCTGTTCAAGTTCTGACACATGAAAACCTTTTGGTTACCCTAATAGAGTAAAGTTTTGTGAATCGTGGCCCTGAGATTTAGTACCATATTTCCCGTGTTTCGAGTTGATCTATATTCCCTTAATAAAAATGTGTACTGTTAAAAGAGATTTTGTTACAATTCGGCATCAGCTTTTGAAATAAATAAAATATGGGTTTTTAGTCCCAAAGGGGGATAAATGTTTTCTTGAATAGTGGATCTAGACTGAGACGCGAGTCCTTTCCACACTTATATTAGGCTTAAAAGTTGCCTAGGGATTCCCGTTAATATTTTAGAACCCAGTGAGGTTCGGGATTACCTCGCGGCTGATCACCGGCTGTAATCCGTAGCGTCATAAAATGATTTTGATCAAGACATGATTTTTTTTTAAAATTTTTTTGATACAAGCAAAATGATGCCATCTCACATAGTTTTGTCTCTCGTTATCATTAGTTATGTCTTTCCATTGGCATTCTTAAAAGTATATCTCGATTTATGTTGTGCTGTTAGCACTTGTTGAACATTCGGCTCACTTCTTGCTTTACCCTGATATTACAGCTAGCAGCTATGGTTAGATTCAAGCAGACTGCCCGTAAGACCTGTGATGCTGATGCTTATGTTCGAGCTCAGGTAGAATAAGTATAAATATTGTGTGAGGACTCGGTATTTATATTCAGATGTAATAGTTGGTAGTGTTGGGCTGTTCCAAACCCTAAACTGTAAGATCTTGGATTTGGTTGTGTATTCTTCATTAAAATGATGTAATAGCTATATTTATTTTGCTGTTTAAGTTGGGGGTGTGACAGGTTTTGGTATCAGAGCTACGGTTTAGAGTCCCTGGACAGCCCAAATAGGTTATAGGATTTGTGTGTAGGTTATAGATATTATGCGAGAGAGTAGGTTAAGTAAATTATTATTAATACTCCTCTTATTGGTTGTCAGCAAAGGGCGCATTCCTCATCATCCTCTGGGTCGGACGACACTATTGCTTTCACAGTGTATGCTGAGTTGAGGCGCGAGTTCGACATGCTTCAGGGCAAGTACGACCGACTGATAGACCGACTGAAGAACGTGTATCCGGACAGCCGAAACTACGAAGGGAAGCCCAAAGAGCAGATGACTGCGAGACTTGAGACCTTGGTTCAGTACGTCAACGCTAAGCTTGAGGAGATGCCAGCGCACTGGGACCGTACCAGCCAGTATGTCATTCAGATGGTGGCAGATGAGCTCCAGAGCATTGTGAAGACGCTTCAAGAGGAAAAGACTACCAAGCCCCGTTCAGATGGAGTGGAGCCTTAGTTCTTTCATTTTACCTTTCATGTTGTTGTACTATCAGACTCTATGGAATCCTCAGTTGTTTCCGTTTTTCCTTTAAATAAGCCTGTTATTCCTAGAATTAGACTATGTCCCAATCCTATGTACTGTGACCTTTAAAATTTCAATAATTATGTGCTATTGTTCCATTTGCTCTCAACTGTTATTTTATGTTTTTATCATCATATCTGCTTAATTTGGAAACTTGACCCCATATGTAAATGAGAATGCCATGCGATACCCTCGAATCATTTTATCATTCATATATGTTTTGATACAACTCTTATTTCAGGATCATGCCTCCCAAAAAGAAGAACCCAACAACCACCTCCACCACAGACCCAAATATTCTTCGACTACTGGAAACCTTGCAACAGCAAACCAATGCTATAGCTCAACAACAACTAACTCTTCAAGAACGAATTGAAAACCAAGATAACCGTGAGCCACACCAACCACCTGAACCACCAGTACCACCTAGACAAATTGTCACCTTCAAGGCTTTTCAGAATGTGAATCCACCTGCATTTCATGATACCACTGACCCAGTGATAGCTAACACATGGATCAAGGAGATGGAAAGGGCTTTTGAGTTGGTACAGTTAGGAGACGATCAGAAGACGCCATATGCTGCTTACTTCTTAAAGGGAGAAGTCATCTATTGGTGGGAATCAGTAAAGGCTATGGAAGTCACTCAGCAGGTTTCTTGGGAGAGATTTAAGAAGCTATTTCTGGACAAGTATTACCCTAACTACATGCAGAATCAGATGGAGCTAAAATTTCTTGAGTTGAAGCAAGGGAACATGACTGTATTGGAGTATGAGAAGAAGTTCACTGAGTTGTCAAGGTTTGTGACAAAGTATACCAGCACTGAGGAGGAAAAAGCAAAGAAATTTCAGCAAGGACTGGAGCCTTGGATCAGAGTTAGGGTGGCTATGTTTGAGCTTGAAACTTATGCGGGAGTAGTACAGAAAGCTGCTCTGATAGAGAATAATGGGATGCAGTCAAGGAAAGAGAGGGATAACAAGAAGAGGAAGGTTCCATTTTATGGAGAAAAGTCTGAAGCTGGAAGTTCGCAAGATCGGAATATAAAGAGGATTGGTTTCCAGAAGGGCGGAAATTTTCAAAAGAAGGGAAATTTGGGCAAAAGGCAAGAATCAAAAGGGAACAACCAGGCAAGCCAAGGGCAAGTTGGAGAAAACAGGTTCCAGAGACCGGAATGCAAGCACTGTGGAAGAAGGCACCCCGGAGTATGCAATAAGCTGAGCATGACCTGTTATAGGTGCAATCAGAAGGGACATTTGGCGAATGAGTGCAAGATGCCGAAGCCAGGAGTTACGTGCTACAAGTGTGGGAAGACCGGACACATGGCTAGGGAGTGTAAGGCAACCGGACCAGTCAAAGCTCTGATGAACGTGGCAAGTACCAGTGCAAGCGTACCAACTGAGATATTGGCATTACCTCCACCACCTGCACCAACCCCGCAAGCAACATCAAGGACATTTGATTTGAAGATGAAGGATGCTGTACAGAATTCGGAGGTGATAGCAGGTACACTTTTACTCAATAATGTCAAAGCTAAAGTATTGATTGATTCGGGAGCAACAAGATCTTTCATATCAGAATCTTTTATTGATAAGCTCCAATGTGATAAAATGGTTATGAGTGAGGTAGTAAATGTGGTAATTGCGAACCAAGAGAAGATTCCTGTGAATCAATTTTGTCCAAAGTGTGAGATTGATATTTCGGGGTATAAGTTTTCAGCCGACTTGATACTCTTCAAGTTGGGAGAGTTTGATATAATTTTAGGAATGGATTGGTTAGGAGAGAATAGCGCACAGATAAATTGTAAGACCAAGAGAGTGTATTTAAAGACGAAGAGTGGAGAGAAGGTAGTATTTAAGGGGCAGAGGCAAGAGCAACCATTTCTTACGATTGTTCAGGCTAAGAAGTTACTTAGAAAAGGTTGTGAGTCGTTCCTAGCATATGTAATGGATTCAGAGAGAGACAGCCTCAGAATGGAAGATATTCATGTAGTTAACGAGTTCCCCGATGTGTTTCCCGACGAACTGCCAGGCTTACCACCAGATCGACAAATTGAGTTCGAGATCAACCTTGCTCCAGGCACGGAACCAGTTTCAAAGGCCCCATATAGGATGGCACCAGCAGAAATGAAAGAGTTGGCGAGCCAGCTGTAAGAATTATTGGATAAAGGAGTGATACGACCAAGTACGTCGCCATGGGGAGCACCTGTTCTATTTGTAAGGAAGAAAGATGGGAGTATGCGTCTATGCATAGATTACCGGGAGTTGAATAAGGTGACAATCAAGAACCGCTACCCGCTACCAAGGATAGATGACCTTTTTGATCAGTTGAAGGGAGCAAAATACTTTTCGAAGATTGATTTGAGATCGGGATACCATCAATTAAAGATCAAAGAAGAAGATATTCCTAAGACCGCATTCAGGACCAGATATGGGCATTATGAATTCCTAGTAATGCCGTTTGGATTGACCAATGCTCCGACCGCATTTATGGATCTGATGAATCGGGTATTTAAGAAGTATTTGGACAAATTTGTTGTGGTATTCATTGATGACATCCTTATTTATTCTAAGTCGGAAGAAGAACATAAACAGCACCTCTGGATAGCATTGGAGATACTCTGACAAGAGAAGTTGTATGCCAAGTTTACCAAATGTGAGTTTTGGTTAAAGGAAGTTCAATTTTTGGGGCATGTTATTGGAAATGAGGGAGTTAAAGTGGATCCGGCAAAGATTGAGGCAGTTATGAGTTGGGAGAGGCCAAAGACTCCTACGGAAGTGCGAAGTTTTCTAGGATTGGCCGGATACTATAGAAGATTCGTCAAGGATTTCTCGAAGATCGCCACGCCATTGACCAAGTTAACCAGAAAGAATCAAAAGTTTGAATGGAGTGCAGAATGTGAAGATAGCTTTCAAGAGTTAAAGCAGAAGTTGGTAACAGCTCCGGTGTTGGTACTTCCAGATGATCAAGGGAATTTTGTAATATTTAGCGATGCTTCACATAAGGGTTTGGGTTGTGTGTTGATGCAACACAGTAAAGTGATCGCATATGCATCAAGACAGTTAAAGCCGCATGAGTTAAAGTACCCGACGCATGACTTGGAACTAGCCGCCATAGTGTTCGCACTCAAGATCTGGAGACATTATCTCTATGGAGAGAAGTGTGAAATCTACACGGATCACAAGAGTTTAAAGTATATTTTTACTCAAAAAGAGCTCAATATGAGGCAGAGGAGATGGCTGGAATTGATCAAGGACTATGACTGTTCGATAAATTACCATCCTGGAAAGGCGAACGTAGTGGCCGATGCTCTGAGTAGGAAGGAGAGGTTGAATATGATGATAACATCAAAAGAGTTATCTGAAGAAATCGAAAGATTGGAATTGGAACTTTGTGCTTATGGAAAAGTCGAGGAAGTTTGTCGTGCAATGACCTTTCAGCCAACACTAGTGGAAAAGATAAAGAATTGTCAAGAGGAAGTAATGGAAAAAGAGAAGAATCAGTTATCTGGAGAGGAGATTAATACTCAAAGGGATGAGCAAGGGATACTAAGATTTTCATCCAAAATATGGATTCCCCATGTACCTGAATTAAAGAATGAGATCCTCCATGAAGCCCATAATTCGAAATTTTCAATCCACCCGGGAAGCACCAAGATGTATCGAGACTTAAAGAAGAACTTTTGGTGGCCAAATATGAAGCGAGACGTGGCAGAATGGGTTGCGAAGTGCTATACTTGTCAGAGAGTAAAGGCAGAACATCAACGACCAAGCGGATTAATTCAGCCCCTGAAGATTCCAGAATGGAAATGGGAAAATATCGCTATGGACTTTATAGTGGGACTACCGAGAACGAAATCCGGACATGACGCAATATGGGTTATAATTGATCGTCTTACGAAGTCGGCGCATTTCCTTCCAATAAATGAAAAGTCGTCACTGGACAAGTTGGTTCATCTGTATGTGCGCGAAATTGTACTAAGGCATGGAGTACCTGTATCAATAGTTTCAGACAGAGATCCCCGATTTAACTCGAGATTCTGGAAGCAATTTCAGGAATGTCTTGGCACAAAGTTGAATATGAGCACGGCGTACCACCCGCAGACTGATGGCCAGAGTGAAAGGACAATTCAAACGATTGAAGACATGTTGCGCAGTTGTGCACTCGATTTTGCAGGAAGTTGGGACGACCATTTGCCATTGATTGAATTCTCTTACAACAACATCTATCATTCTAGTATCGGCATGCCACCATACGAAGCTTTGTACGGGCGAAAATGTAGATCACCAACAAGTTGGGATGAAGTGGGAGAAGGAAGAATTCTCGGCTCGGAATTGGTACAACAGTTGCATGACTCGGTCAAGTTAATTCAGAAAAGGTTGCTTGCTGCTCAAGATAGACAGAGGAAGTATGCGGATCCAGCGCGTAAGGACATTCAATTCCAAATTGGCGAAGCTGTGTTGCTGAAGGTGTCACCTAGAAAAGGGTTGATAAGATTTGGCAAGAAAGGGAAGTTAGCACCTAGATACATAGGTCCTTTTGAGATTTTGAGTCAAGTGGGAAAGGTGGCCTATGAGTTGGCCTTACCAACTCAGTATCAGCATGCGCATAATGTATTCCATGTGTCGTTGCTTAAGAAGTACAATCCTGACGCTAGCCATGTGATAGAATATGAACCTGTAGAAATTCAGACAGACCTGTCATTTGTGGAGCAACTGGTTAAAATACTCGACTGGCAAGTAAAGAGTCTTAGAAATAAGTCAGTAAAGTTAGTAAAGTACTTTGGAGGAACCCTAAGGTCGAAGAGTCGACTTGGGAGTTAGAGTCTGATATGCGTTCCCGACATCCTCATCTTTGCTCTTAGATTCTGGGGACAGAATCCCTTAAGGGGGAGAGGATGTTACGACCGGCATTTTATGTAATATTATTTGTGGATTGGGTATAATATTAAAGTCAAATAAAATATATTCAATGATTGTACGCTAGTGTGAGTGAAAATTTCTGCATTATAAATTTGCTTTGTGTAGTATATGATTTTTCAAAGCAAGAGTTTATTTAATTTCTTTATTTTTGATTTATAAGGAATATTCTAAGCTTTGGAAAAATTTTCTTTTAAAAGGTATTTTGTTCACAAATTTTGAAAATGATTTTATAAAGTCTCTAAAAATCCAAGTTATTTTATGATATAAATTTTATAATTTTTGAACTTGTATTTTATTTTATAAAAATAAATCTTTATAAATTTTATTTGTTATAATTAGCAAATTACGTGGCTACCCTTGCATGCAAATACTCTTCCAATTCAACTAAGGGGCAAGGAAGACATTTCCAACCCCACTCACTTTCATTCTACTAACCAAATTACCCCTTTACCCTTGCATGCAAATCTACCTAACTATATTGGAAGGTTACTCTTGTAAAATCTCAAATCCACTCACTTTTGGCCAAATAAAAACCAAACTAACATGATTATTACTCCACATTCACCCCACTCCACACTCCACATCCACCCTCACTCTCTCCTCACCTCCTCCTCACCTCTCGTTTTTCCTCCCTCTCGGCAATCACCATAGCCGAAGCCCCCATCCCCTTTCTTTTCTCCATTCTTTCACTCAAACATCCATCTTATATTCAAGTAATCTTGCTCCCTACATGTTGTTCTTGTATATCTTAAGAGTTTAGAGTAGAAAAACTTATGTGTTGACCTTGCATGGTGGTGTTTTGTTAAAACTCCAAGTGAATATCCTTGATTCTTGTGAATTCAAGGCTTTCACCATGAGTTATAGTAGCAAAAGGGTTGAGAATGGCTAGACATGAGTATGCTACACTCATGCAATTGTTGTTTTCACCTAATCCATTCGGCCATGACTTGATAGGAGCCGAATGGATGGTGTTTTGGTTGTCATGTTCCACTTTGTGTGTTTTCTGTGATGATAACATGAAAATCTTAGTGAAGTCTTGATAAAACTCTTTGCATGCTAAGTGATCATCTAGGTATATCTTATGCTAGGCTTGCATGTCAATTTTATGATAGGACATATGTAGAAATGTGTTGTTTTGGTTTGAAAACCCGAAGGCATGCATGCATGTGGATTTCTCTTAGAATGTTGTAAGATTTTGATCATTTGGAAAGATTTTGTTAGTGGAGCCTTAATTTCAGTAGGAATAATGTGTTAATATTGATTATGCTTCTTGTTGCATGGTAATAATTCGTGGTTATCTTTTATAAAAATATATATCTTGTTGTTTCAAAGCATGAAGATTTGTGATTTGTGAAGTGTAGTCTCTTTTGTTTTGCCATAATGTACCTTAGGTAAGGATGATCTCACCAGGTTATTTTGAGAATAAGGGGAGTTAGTTCAGTAGAATACCATGTATAAGTCTTGGTTTAAGTATTTAGTTGTTGTTAGTTGGGTTTGTCAGTCAAAACCTTGGAAAATGAGAGTTATAGTTTTCTGCAGAAAAATCAGTATAGCACCCTGAGGTTTAGAGTGAGTTTTGACCATGTCATTGGTGTGCAATTTGAGGCCCAAGCTACCAGAAGTTAGTATTGGGAATATATAAAAGGTTTTAGGAGTTGGTTGGAGGTTTGCATGTCATTTGGTTAGGGGCACAAGTAGAATAACAAAATCTGTCCAGCAGGGGACAGTTTTGTTGCAACTTAGAAATAGGGAGATTTGACCATGTCATGGGTAGGCCCTCATTAGGCCCAATTGGGCCTTAGTTAGAGGGAGTGTCAGAGAAGTTTTTCAACCATAGTTCATAGGATATGAGTCAGAACCATGTGTCGCAAGTTAACTCAAGTCAGGGCATTTTCTGCCCAGAAAAACAGGGGAACCTTGGACTTTTAGCTTAGGCCCAAGAAGGCCCAAGCCAGGCCCTTGAGCCACATCAAGTTTGTGAGATGCCCTTAGGTCAGGAGAGTCTTGTGTAAAAGTTTTGAAGGAAACTTGTAGTTTAAGAGTGTCTAATGTACTCAAGAAACCATAGTTGTCATTCTGAAATTTGCACCAGTGAGCACTTTCACTTATCACATAGTTTTAGAACACTTAGAAGTGAGTATTAGGTCGACCACCATAGTTGTAAGATAGTATAAGGTCAGTAGAGCAAAAGGCACAAGTGAGGGTCAATAGGTTTTGGATAATTTAGGAAAGGCACATCGAGTTAGGAAGCCAAAATTTGAAGATCTTGTCTAGTTTAGCGACCAAGTGACTTAAGTTGTGAGTCGAGATCATCCAAGCCTAGTGTTGCATTATGGTGTTATTTGGTATTAATATACGATATGTGATTATGTGGCTACGTGTGTACAATTGAAATATAAAGGTGGATATAAATTAAGTGCATATAGGCCTAAGTGCCATCCGTGTTTAATTTCGGGTTGTAAATAGGTTGAGATGGTAAGAATATATTATAATGAGGATTATTATTATTTATGTAGGATCTCGAGACGAGGGAAAACTTGCCATAAAAGTCGAGTGAAGCTCCAGTTGCTCCTACCAGTCAGACCAGACCAGCCTATCTCAAGGCAAGTGATTCAACTTGACCTTCATATTACTATAAATTCATATTTATCGATGCAATTATCCTGAGTCATTTTGATATGTTTAAATCAAGCGTATCTCGCTTATCTTTGAATTACATAGAGATGCCATGAACCCTCAAGTATGTATTGCAAGTAGTTCAAAAGTCTCTTCATGATAGTTAAATGCCATGATAAAATAAAGAGTTGTTATATTACTTGATTGATCCTCTTGATTAACATGATGATGATTCCTAAGTATTGATATCTCATCCTGATACTTGAACCCCTATAGAAACTTACCTTGAACTTTGATAGTCAGAAACTTACCAACCTGATTCCTTATTGATTGATACCCTCTTTCCTATCCTAAAGCTTGACAATTCTGATATATACATTCATCCTGAGCTAGAGATGATTACCTTAACACCCATAGTATTCGTGAAGCTTATCTTCTTAATGATCCAACACCTGTACCTTGACGAGAAACCATTGCTTCAAGCCCAGTTTGGCATTACCCCTTCATATTATCCATTAGTCTCACCATATTTTCCTGTCCAAGTTCTGACATGAAAACCTTTTGGTTACCCTAATAGAGTAAAGTTTTGTGAATCATGGCCCTGAGATTTAGTACCATATTTCCCGTGTTTCGAGTTGATCTATATTCCCTTAATAAAAATGTGTACTGTTAAAAGAGATTTTGTTACAATTCGGCATCAGCTTTTGAAATAAATAAAATGGGTTTTCAGTCCCAAAGGGGGATAAATGTTTTCTTGAATAGTGGATCTGGACTGAGACGCGAGTCCTTTCCACACTTATATTAGGCTTAAAAGTTGCCTAGGGATTCCCGTTAATGTTTTAGAACCCAGCGAGGTTCGGGATTACTTCGCGGCTGATCACCGGCTGTAATCCGTAGCGTCATAAAATGATTTTGATTAAGACATGATTTTTTAAAATTGTTTTGATACAAGCAAAATGATGCCATCTCACATAGTTTTATCTCTCGTTATCATTAGTTATGTCTTTCCATTGGCATTCTTAAAAGTATATCTCGATTTATGTTTTGTGTTGTGTTAGCACTTGTTGAGCATTCGGCTCACTTCTTGCTTTACCCTGATATTACAGCTAGCAGCTATGGTTAGATTCAAGCAGACTGCCCGTAAGACCTGTGATGCTGATGCTTATGTTCGAGCTCAGGTAGAATAAGTATAATAGTTGTGTGAGGACTCGGTATTTGTATTCAGATGTAATAGTTGGTAGTGTTGGGCTGTTCCAAACCCTAAACTGTAAGATCTTGGATTTGGTTGTGTATTCTTCATTAAAATGATGTAATAGCTATATTTATTTTGCTGTTTAAGTTGGGGGTGTGACACTTGAGGTGGACAAAGCCAAGGTGGGGGGTCATCAAAATCTTCCCCCACCAATTTCTGTTAGGGGAGTTCACAGTTTTCTCGGTCACGCGGGCTTCTACAGGCAGTTCATCAAGGACTTCTCAAAAATTTCTAAACCTTTGTGCAATCTTCTGGAGAAGGATGTCCCGTTTAAGTTCGATGACGAGTGCGTGGCTGCTTTAGTTCTTAAAGAAGAGTTTAATCATGACACCTTTCATAACTGCGCCCGATTGGAGTGAACCTTTGTGATGATGTATGATGCAAGTGAATATGTAATTGGAGCAGTTTCTTGGGCAGACAAAGAATAACATATTTCATGTGGTCTACTATGCTAGTAAGACTCTAAATGGTGCTCAACTAAATTATATACCACGGAGAAAGAACTTTTAGCTTTTGTCTATGGTTTTGAAAACTTTCGATCTTATCTGCTTGGGATGAAGGTGACAGTTTTCACTAATCACGCTGCAATTTGATATCTCGTCTCAAAGAAGGACTCGAAGCCTAGATTGATCAGATGGGTTCTTTTACTTCACGAATTAGAGTTAGAGATCAAGGACAGAAAAGGGACTGAAAATCAAGTCGCTGATCATCTCTCGCGTTTAAAGGATCCAATTGCTACTTCACAAGATAAGTCTTTGATCAATGAGTCTTTTCCGATGAGCAGCTGTTTGGATTGCAAGAGGAAGAACCGTGGTTTGCAGACATTGTGAACTACCTTGTGAGTAATATCATGCCTCCAAACTTGACGTACGCTCAAAGGAGAAGTTTCTACATGAAGTGAAGTGGTATATGTAGGATGAGCCATTTATTTTTCGACAAGGAGCTGACCAAATTATCAGGAGATGTATTCCTTAAGCGAAATGGGGGGATCTTGCGAGATTGCCACTCAACGGCTTATGGAGGACACTATGGTGGAGAAAAGACAGCAGCTCGTATTCTTCAAGCAGGTTTCTTTTGACCGACCTTTGTCTTTGATGTTTGAGGTTGAAGTCTTCGATGTTTGGGGAATTAACTTCATGGGGCCATTTGCTCTCATCTTGCAACAATCAGTATATCTTGTTGGCGGTTGATTATGTGTCGAAATGGGTTGAAGTTATGCGTTGCCAATAATGATGCTAAGGTAGTGCTTATATCTTCTTCACAAGATATTTCACAAGATTGGAACTCCAAGAGTCATAATTAGTGATGAGGGGTCGCATTTTTACAATCGTAAGTTCACTGCGATGATGCAAATGTATAATGTGAATCATCGCATTACTACGGCTTATCATCCTCAGATGAATGGTCAAGATGAGGTATCTAATAGAGAGATCAAGCGTATTTTAGAGAAGATGGTGTGTCCATCGAGAAAAGATTGGTCTTTGAAGCTTCACGAAGCTGTTTGGCATATTGAACAATGTACAAGACTCTATTGGGAAGTCTCCATTTCAGTTGGTTTTGGTAAGGGGTGTCATTTGCTGGTGGAGCTAGAGCATAAAGCGTATTGGGCTTTGAAGAAGTTGAATCTGATTTGGATGCAGCTGGAAAGAAGAGGATGCTTCAATTGAATGAACTCGATGAGTTTCGACTTCAAGCATATAAAAACAACAAAATGTATAAAGAAAAGTCAAGAGATGGCACGATAGGGGTCTGTGCTCAAATCATTTTGATTGGGCATAAGTTCTTTTGTTTAACCCTCGTCTCCGTCTTTTTCCTGGAAAGTTGAAGTCAAGGTGGTCAGGGCCATTTGTTGTCAAAACTGTGTTTCCACATGGAGCGGTGGAGATTTTGAGAATGATCCGGGCCAAGCATTCAAGGTAAATGTTTAGAGATTGATCATTACTATGATGAAACGGCAAACCGGCGGTGGTTAGTGCCGTTTTTGTTTCCGTTTGATCTCGCATTTTTACGTCAAGCTAACGACATAAAGCAAGCGCTTCTTGGGAGGCAACCCAAGCTTGTTGTACATTAGTAGGTAGAGAAGCACAGAGAAAAGAGAAAACACAAAAAATCAGGAAAAACAGGAATTTCAGGGCCAACTTCAGAAGTTGAGCACGCCCGCGCTGATCTAGGGCGCGGCCACGCCGATTGGCAGAAGGTGAGCGCGCCTGCGCTGGTCTAGCGCGCGGCTGCGCTGGGGTCCCGATTCAAAAAATAAAATAAATAAAAGGCAGTTGTGAAGAGAAAATCAGGGACTTTTTAAAAATCAATTTCTACTCGAATTTTACTCTTCACATCCCAAAATTCCCCTCCAAATCAAACCCATTATTCCACTATTCCCATAATTAATTCCCACTTCTATTCCATATCTAATTCTCTTCTCACCTCCTATATATACATACACTTATACACAAACTCTCCACCACTTCTCAAATTCTCAAACACAATTCTCTCTCAAACACTTATCTTTTATTCTCTCTTATTCAATCCCAAGGGCACCCAAGAGACAAAGAACTCAAGTAAGCAGCATCACCACTGATTCTTCGAGTGCAGGTGGTGTGAGGCGAGGTTTTTAACTCTCGAGGTGAAGCGGAGTATACGAGGTATAACCTCCAAATACGGGGTATAGATTTGGGGCATTATTAACAACAACTACAAACTAAACTGCATAAGCAGAATATAAAAATAATAATTGCCCCGAACTTACTACTCGGGATCTTTTAAGGGTGAGTTGAAAATAAGAACCACATACTACACTTTATTACAAACCCAATAACACATCTGTCTTAAGAACTCTCTGTTATAAAAATTTATTCTATTACATCCATCACACCCACTTTATCAAACTACACAAAATTTATCATCCATAACCATTACTACTTATCCTGTTACACCTGATCTGGTAATTCAAAGCTCTCTTCGGGAATAGGAAGGAACACTCTGGTATAAGAGGGTCCCGCTGCTTGACTCGCTTCTTGACTACGCGGGTCCTGATGGTTTCATCTCTACCTTAACTGTAAAATAATGGATAACAATAAAAGGGATGAGCCCAAAATTGCTCAACAAGCCTGCAACAATATATATAGTATAAAGAGAGAGAAATAAATGAACCAATGAGCTGCTGGTTTGAACAACCATATGAATCTGTATAGGATAATAATTTGCCAACACTGGCGAGTGCCAATGAACAAGACTGGAAACAAGAACCAACTATGCACTATAACCCGCTGATTAGTCAGGATACAGTGTGGATCTATACCCAACTGCATAGACCCAACCAACATAAAGAGTACTAAGGCAACTATGGCCTATTAAATAATGGTCTGGGTAAAACCCAGCCCGTATAGTAACTATCCAGTCCAAGGTATAGCATCCGGAACAATCGGAATGCTTTTGATATATCCCAACACCAGGATATACCAGTATATGTAACAAGGGTAAAAGTATTGGAATATGAATAGGGGATTCAATAAATTGGGAGAAATTAAGAATCGAAATGAAATAGAAACAAGCATTAATAATTGGGTAACAGTGTATATGAATAATAATTATCAAAGGTAACTGATATGAGAAAAGAATTATAATTCACTATTCTGAATTTAGAATAGGGGAAAACTTGCCTTGCGCGTACTTAACCTGGTTCAACTCACCGCCTTCTGTCCTTAGCTTGCTCTGCCATGCTAATACTGAACCAATCATAGAAAGATAGTCATTTA
The DNA here is from genome assembly GCF_009905375.1 of Apium graveolens. NCBI lineage: Eukaryota > Viridiplantae > Streptophyta > Magnoliopsida > Apiales > Apiaceae > Apium > Apium graveolens. The sequence goes on from NW_027419497.1 coordinate 42,913, forward strand.
GATAACTTACTATATACGTGTATCTCGAATTGATATCACGTAACCTTATCAGTCTACCCATGCGTTTCTATCTGACTCACATATATGCACATATAATGATATAGCACGTAAGGTTCACATAATCACGTAAAGCACATAGCACATAAAGCACATAATTAATTTTTAGACTTATAATTATTTTTAGAATCGATTCTAGACTCATATTTATAATAATTAACCCTATCTGATTTTATTACAATTTTTCAGGATTTATTCGACCCGATTCTACCCCTAATAGAGCCTATGAATAGTTAATTATTACATAACCACTCTCTTCCGGAATAAATTATAACTTACAATTATTTTTATTGGATTCGTTTCATTTTTCTGAGTTTAGGGGTCTTCGTTTTGCTCAATTCGGACTAACGGTTTAATTATTATGAATTAAACAAGATTTAATTAATTAATAATTAATTATAAATAATTAATTATAATTAAATAATCCTTAATTACACTTTTAAATAATTAATTAATAATTATTGTATTTTAAAATAATTAATCCCTAATTATTAGGATTTTACTATTTATTACACTTATTTATAAATTAATAATACTTACTCGATTAAATCAATTATTTACAATTAATCACTCGATACTATTAACGGATACGCTATTTATCGAATAACTACTAACTGCTCAAATTATAATCTACTCAACGATTAACTACTCGTATAAATACGAGCTACTCGCAATCCTCACATAATTATCGAACCATTACATTATTATTATTGTACTTATACGATTCGTTAATCAATTAATTATCGGTATTTAATTATATGATACAAATAACTACTGCAATATTATTCCAATAACTATCGCTCGAATAATAACTCTAATTATCGGATCACTACTCGTATGACTACGAGTTACTCGCAATATTAACTAATTATTAGATTATTAATCATATTATTTAATTATTTTTAATCCTTATTTATTAATTAATTACCTAATTATTAATTAATTACCTAATTATTAATTAATTAGATAACTAATAGATAATTAGATAAATAATTAAATAAATAATTAAATAATTAAATTCGAATTTATAATTTAATAAAATAATTCAGAAATTATTAATACTATTTTTCAGAATTTAAAACTAATTTTTAATTAATTATTAGAATTATTAAAACTAATTTCTAATTTTTAGAAAATAAAATAATATATAAAAATACAGAAACACAAACAAAGTCCAGGGTTTGGGTTTTAGGATCAGTCCCGGGTCGTTTCCGGGTTGCAAACTGGGTCGAACCCGGGTCGCTCAAGAACACCGGCGGCCAAACCCAGAATCCGGCGCCGGCGTCTTTTCCGGTGAGTCCAAAAATCGATCAAAAACGCGTGATTTAACTCCCGTTTGTTCCACGCTTTTGTTCAACAGCAACACAACGACGTTCCCTGGATTCCTTCTTCGTTCTCGTCGAACACGACGCCGGAACCGCGAAGAATAGCGGCGGCGGCGTCGTTTTTCTGGCGATGCTAAAACCAACACCATATTCGACGAAATCGGTGTCGTTCGACTCGCAAAACAACGATCTACAAGCCTATACTAACAGAATCATTAAACAACTACTCAATCACAAAATCCGAATTCAAGAAATAATCCGAAAATATAAAATTAAAATCAAGTAATCCAACAACAAAAACATTTATATAATCAGAAAATACAGATCATAAGCTTCAAAACGAGTACTCACATGTTCGATTTGGACTCCGGAAGCACGATCAAACTTAGCTTTGATTCTGCTGCCCTGTTCTTCACTCAAACCCTAATCCCCTTTTCTTTTTATATTTTTCTGATTTTTAATATTAATTAACTGAATAATTAATGATAAATCTGATATTTATATGCAAATAATACCCCTAAATAAAATTAAGGGTCTAATTACACTCCTAATAAAAATATTTGGCCCCAATTTTTATAATTTTTGGGTATTAATATTGAAATTTTAAATATTCAATAAATACAAAATTAATGTCAACAATTCCCAAAAATTGTGAATATTACAAAAATACAAAGAAAAATGATATATGATAATTTCATGACCATATAAAAAAAAAATGTGATTTTTGTGGGGTTTTTGGTACCCGAAGGGGTCCGGAAAAGTCATTTTTCGCGAAAAAGGTAAATTTGTAAAACGTCTAGGGGTTCAGAATAGCGATATGGTATAGGGCATTTTTAACAAAATAGGGCCAATGATTTTGTTTGAAATACGGGCTTTTAAAACATAGTTTTGAGCTGTACGGGTTTTGATATAAATATATAACTTACGATAAAACACTCATATAAAATCCAAACACGTTTGGATCAAAACAGACAACACGTAACACATAGCAGTTAGGGTTTAATGACTCAACACATTTAATCACATAATCATACACATAATTTATCTTTATTATGATATAATACAAGCGTAATTTCTCGGTCGTTACACGAGGCTTCTCTCGAAGCCTATAACAAAGGAGCGAGGTTTTCTGCCATCGGGTAAGATGATAAGTTGTTGGAGATGATCTTAGAGATGGGCTAGGTTGCTTTTTGTGAGGCACCCGCTGCTGTGCCCATGAGTGTTGTTCGTGAGTTTTATGCTAATGCTAAGCCGGAGAAAAATGGTTTCACTGTGGTTAGGGGGATGACGGTGGAGTACAGTGCGGATACGATAAGGAGGGTGATTGAGCAGTCCGCAAGGAAGCCCGGTCAGGACACCTGGAACGAAAAGACTCCAGAGGACTTTGATCTGGATTTAATTATTGCAACTCTATGTGTATCTGAGACTCATTGGAAGTTCAAGAGGGGTACTACTGATTATGCCACATTCCCTACTTCGTGTATGAACATGTTTGCTCATGCATTGAATGCGTTTATCTGTGCTAACTTCAAATAATCTTCTCATATGCACGAGGTTACTGTGGAACGTGCGTGGATGTTATGGGGTATTTTGCAAGGTGACTATGTGGATCTTGGTATGGTGATTTACCAAGGTATTATGAGGTTTTTGCGAGGGATTACTAGGGGTTCTATACCCTATGCGTCCATTGTGACAAAGTTGTATGCGGCAGTTGGTGTTTGTTGGGCCGCACATGAGCAGCTCCAGCTTCCTAGTTCCGTTATCGATAGTTCGACTATATTGAATATGGTGGAGTGGTACGGTGGTAAGCCCGATCCTAAGGGGCTTGGTTATTCGTTTGATCTTCTTCCAGGCAAGCGGCCAGCTGATCAAACGTTCGCTGGTGGGTCTAAGTATGCCCTGAGGTGGGTTGGAGAGCTCAGTTGGGCGAAGAGGCCGGTCCATTGCAGCAGGAGCAGGAGGAAGGAGGAGAAGATGTTGGAGTTGGTTTGAGCACGACGCAGTATAGGCATCTAGCGAAGAGGATGGATGCGATGCATGACATCCATAGTCGGTTTGCACGTGATCGCACCCAGGCACTAGGGACTGCATTCAGAGCCACATATGTTGACATCCAGTGGCCAGTATTTGGTGAGAACTCCGTGTATCCACCTCCAGACACGCCTGACACTCAACCCATTGGGGTGAGGATCCTGATTCTGAGTAGGTATGCTTGATTCCTTATTATTACTGTCACTGAGGACAGTGAATATTTTAAGGTTGGGGGTAGTAGTTGAAGGAATATGTTTTGTGTGAGTCACATATAGTTTGTATATTCATGATAGTTTAACGCATATAGTTGCATATTTTTCCATGTAGTTTTTTTTTATTTTTATTTTTGTAGTTTTTATGATAGTTTTGTTATGGATAAAAAACTAAGGTTATTATTTGCTGTATTTATTGCTAAGGTTCGGGAGCTCAAGGCCTTTAATGGCTGCTCTCGTGTTTCGTAGCTTAACTCTGCCTTTACGAGATGCCTACTTATCTCTGTGAATTAGAGAATCAAGCCAAAAAATGTAGTTCTGATTTGTGGGGTGAGACCCCTTATATAGATGTTGGTGGTCCTTGAATTGGACTTGGTATAGGAGACTTGGTAGCCAAGTCTCAGAATTAGAATGGACTTTGGAGTCCTATATAGTAGGAAACTGATTCCTTATCCTTCTAGGCCCCTTTGAGGCTAATCTGCAAGGATTTATGTCCTTATCGGGACTCTTCTAAGTAGCTGATTTTTCCCTTATTAATTAATTACGAAATTAATTAATATTCAGGGTTTTTGGGCCTTCTTTGTTCCATCAGGCCTGATCTGGTCCATCTGGCCTGATCAATCTGTTAACCTTTTTAGTCTGAATGTCATACATCTTCTTATTGGGCCTAGCAGCCTAAATCATGTATAATTACTGTGATATTTATATACACAATCAGGATTTATTTATCCCTATCATTTGCCCCCCAACTTTTGGGAAACTGTATAAGATTCCGTAAAAGTTAAGTTCGTTCATTCAGGGTATCATTTTGCGTAAAGTATGGAGCGACCTACACGTTTACAATGATTTGCCTTGTACGCGGCTTCTGGGTCGTTTAAAAACTTCCCTTTCTATTTTCTTACCTTCTCCCTATTTTTAGGAATTTTCTGGTATTTTTCAGGAATTTTCCCTTTTTCCCAAGATATTTCTAAATTTTCTGCAATTTTTCACAAATATTCTCAAATTTTCAGCCCTTTTTCGACCAGGATCCTATTAGAAATTTCGACCTGGATCATAGTCGAATTTTGGGCCAGCTTTCCAATCCTGGATTTTCGAATTTCGACCAGGATCCTAGTCGAACCTTCGACCTGGATTTTGGTCGAAAACTAGTGTCTTTTTTTGCTTCCTGGTCGTTAGGTTTCGACTTGGATCCACGACCTGGATTTCGACCAGGATCCTAGTCGAACCTTCGACCTGGATTTTGGTCGAAAACTAGTGTCTTTTTTTGCTTCCTGGTCGTTAGGTTTCGACAAGGATCCACGACCTGGGTTTCGACCAGGTTCCTAGTCGAACCTTCGACCTAGATCTTAGTCGAGACTTCTGTGCTTATTTTCTTCCTGGACGTTAGATTTCGACTAAGATTCACGACCTGGGTTTCGACCAGGATCCTAGTCGATTCTTCGACCTGGATTTTAGTCTAGGTTTCTGCACCCATTCTTGAAAATATTGTGCTTGATTCAGGAATTCGACCTCAATCCTGGTCTGGCTTTCGACCTCAATCATGTTCTATTATACCCATATTTTTCAGGTGTCTATTCGAAAGAATTCGAGCAGAATTCACGACCTGAAATTCGACCTCAATCCTGGTCTATTATACCCGTAATTTTCGGGTGTCTGTTCGAAAGAATTCGAGCAGAATTCACACTTGAAATTCGACCTCAATCTGGTCTTATTGGGCTTCCTTCTCATCCAATTTGGATTGGGCCTTGTTTGGGCCTTATCTTTTTTAGGGCTTTAATTTGGGCCTTCTATTTTTCCAAATCCTAATTGGATTTGGGCCTTCTATTTTCCAAATCTTAATTGATTTGGGCCTTCTATTTTCCAAATCTTAATTGGATTGGGCCTTTTATTAATCTGGGCTTTAATATATTAAAACACCTTCTTTAGAATTCTCTAGAATTCTCGGAATTTTTATTTAATTTCTTTGGAATTCCTTGGAATATTCTGGAATGTTCCATTTCTGTTTTTTTCTTTGGCCTTTATCTTTACTGGGCTTTTTGTCCCTTCAACTTCACTTTTTCTCCTATATAAAGGAGTGAGTAGAGTCTTTGCTCCTCACTTTCTCATTTCTAAATTCTCCTTCTTTTTTCTTCTGTTAAGAATCTCAGAGAAATAACAGTAGGTCGGAGTATTTAAGCCCCAAAGCCTTTTTTGGAGCATTACTTCAGGTAACACTTCTCCCTTTTTTTCTTGTGCTTTTTTTGCATAGTTTGCGTTTTAAAATTGTCTCCTTATGTGCCCTTTTTTCAGATGGCTGATAAGAAAATGACTCGTTTGGCCAAGATGAATGTGGCCAGAAAGTCCAATGAATTCCCCATTCGATCAAGGTACACTTCCTTGATCGATATGATCAACACCCGAGGGGACGAGTACCCGTCTGATGCGCATCTAGACGCGCACGACCATATCAGTGCCTTGCGGGATCCAAAGGAGCTGGACAAGTTGAGTGGTTGTTTCAAAATCAAGGATCCTTTCAAGCTAGTTCTTGCAGGTCCGGCCGACAGGGCCTGTCAGTGGAGGAAGGACGCACTATGCGTCTACAGGGATACTCTAAGGGCAGGTATCAGACTCCCTTTCACCCATTTATCCCTGTTTTGCTAGCTGATGTGGGCATCAGCCCTTGCCAACTCCTCCTAACTCTTGGAGGTTATTCTGTGCTATCTGTCGCAATGCGCCAAGCACAATGTCCCTACCTCTGTTGCTGTTTTCAGAAAGATTTTCCAGTTCAAGAATAGTCCTGACAAGAATCCGGGGTGGGTTTCTTTAAACCAGCGCCCAACCGTTCCCCACATAGTGAACGGGAAGTCCATCCCTGACAACAATTTGGGGTGGAAGAAAGATTTTCTGTACGTCATTTGGGAGGGTGGCGATTGGGGCACCCTATTTCGCTCGTCTTTTGGGCTAGCCGTAGATGGGAGCCCTAATGATATAGTTTTGTCTGAGGAGGAGATCAGAGCTTTCAACCTCCTTACTCAAGATAATGGGACTTCCCATTCTTGGGATCTTATCAGGGAGACCGTTCTTGTAGAACGCGGCCTTTCTCCCGTTCCTAAAAAGAGTATGTTTCCTTCCTTCTCTAGTTGTCTTCATTTTCTTCCATTTACTTTGCTAATTTCTCAACTCACTTATCTTATTTGTTGCAGTGGCTGAGAAATTGAGGAGGCTACAAAGCCTAAAGACCTGGAAACGACCAGGATGAAGCGCTGGAAAGGTCTTCAAAGACCCACGCCTTGGGGATCGTTTCCCGGAGTTCCTACTCCAGGCAAAGGAACCAGGCGAGGAAGGCCCCAACCAAGTTTTACGTACCAAACAAAAACCAGGGTCTTTCTTCCAACCTGCTTGGGGAATCCGGGGCAAGGATTCGATTGTTGGCAACACGGCGCTTGCCAAGGAATGGTCCATGCATTCCATTTCCCCGGTTGACTACAAGACTTTGTCCTTCAACAGGACTTGGAGGCTAACGAGCTTTTCGGAGCTCAGGCTTTGGCGACGGTACGTCTTTTTCCTTTGCCATTCATAGTTTTTTGCCTTTTTGATTTTTCCCATTTCTTACTTTCTGTGTATCTTGTAGGCGAACGCCCATTTTCAAGGGGCGATTCACCAAGCCAAGGCTTGGAAAGTTGGCCTCGAGGATGCGAACAAAAAGCTGGAGGAGGCCAACCAAAGAATAGAGGCCCTTGAAGCCCAACTCGCCTCATCAACTTCTGACTTGGAAACGGCCCGGGCTGAAAATGTTATCCTCAAGGCTCAAAAGGACAAGGCCTTTGACGGCTGGATGGATACTCAGGAATTCAAGGATTTAATGGTGGAGCATGATGCCCTCCTTCATCCAGTCAGCTACAAGGAAGGCTGCCGCTGTGGAGGCTATTCAGGAGATTTCCAGAAGTCCTTGAACAGTCTTCCTTCCCTTGTCCGTGCGAGTTCCAGCACTTGGGGGCGTTGCAGATAAGCTCGCCGATTTGATCAAGGACGGCCCATCGGGGAGTCAAGGCCAAGGCCAAAAGAGGAAGGAGCTCGAGTCCAGCTCTGAAGAGGAGGAATCTTCTTCTGAGGAGGAGCCTGAGCCCGTTATAAAGAAGGCCAGGGTAGAAGAGCCTCCAAAGACAGCGTCTCCTAAACCAGCATCTCCTGCAGCATCCAAAGCGTCCGAAGATAGTTCCGAGGGAACCTCTGCGGAGACTTCCGAGGGGACTTCCGAGGGACCGACTGAAGAGACATCCGAGGAGACTTCGGATAGTGGTTCCGAAGAATCCCAGCCTTCCAAGGCCTAAGTTTTTATGTATTTTTCTTTCTTAGACAATATTGAACTTTGTAATTGACTTTTATTGTTTTCAGTCATATTTTGCCCAAGTATCGTCGTATTTTTCTTTCGATTTTTCAAACTCAAGTTTATAACTCGGTTTTATCTTTCCACAATGCATCAATCTAATAGGCTAAGATTAAGTCGAAGGCTTTATATTATAACTTGGTATTCTTGATACCTTACATGAAATGGGTTCAACCCTGATAAAATCTAAACATATCTTCTATATAGAAAAATCCTAAGCAAGCAAAGCTTCAAGGTGCTTTTAAACCTACTTGTCATTCTGACAAGTGAGAATCGTGCTTCAACTGTTTTACACACATAGTAAACCTTCAGGTTTTGGCATGCCAAGTTCTCGGGACTTCAAAACCATCCATAGTCTCCAGCTTGTAGGTTCCTCTACCCTGAACGCTCTTGACTTTGTACGGCCCTTCCCAATTTGGGGCAAGTTTCCCTTTCTGTCCTACACCAGAAGCTTCCACTTTCCTCAAGACTAAGTCACCTTGTTTGAAGAACCTTTCTTTAACCCTTAGGTTGTAGTAGAAGAAGCTTTTTTCTGATATTCCACTATCTTCGCATGTGCCTCATCTCGTACTTCATCAATTAGATCCAGGGCTAACCTTTGCCCTTCTTCATTTTCCTCAGCATTGAAAGCTTGAATCCTGGGGGAGGAATGTGATATCTCTACAGGAACAACTGCTTCTGCACCATATGCTAACATGAAGGGAGTTGCTCCAGTCGTGACTCTACAGGTAGTCCTATAGGCCCATAGTATGGGGAGTATTTCATCCACCCAGTTATTCCTTGACTTCTCGATCCTCTTCTTTAGTCCATCCAGGATTATTCGATTTGCCACTTGCTTCCCTTGCTTGCTGGCCACAGATGAATCGTAACTCAATTTCATTTTCCTCACAATACTTCTTGAATTCCTCGTTGTTGAACTGTGTTCCATTGTCAGTGACTAGGATGCGGGGAATTCCATACCGGCACATAATTTCCCACAGGAATTGTGCAACCTGCTTAGTTGTGATCTTGGCCAAGGGTTTGGCTTCAATCCACTTGGTGAAATAATCAATGGCTACAATCAAAACTTCCTTTGTGCCGTGGCCATGGGGAAAGGCCCTAGTATATCCATTCCCCACATAGCAAAGGGGATGGGCGAGTTGATAGAGGTCAGCATCTCGGGGGTTGTCTAACAACTGGTGCGTGCTTCTGACAGCGGTCACATTTTTTCACATATTCTTTGGCATCAGCCATCATTTCTGGCCAATAGAAGCCTAAACGGGTTATCTTATGAGCCAAGGCCCTGCCCCCAAGTGTTGCCCACATATGCCTTCATGTACTTCTTCAAGAGCCAAGCGAGCTCATCGGGCCTGAGACATCTTAAGTAGGGAACCACGAAAGATCTTTTATACAGAATTCCATCTATCAAAGAGTATCTTAGTGCTCGAACAGCCAATTTTCGTGCTTCAGTAGCATCGTTTGGTAACCAACCGGTTTGAATGTGAGCCTTAATGGGATCAATCCATGATGTCCCCAGGCCTATAGGAGCCACAAGCTTAACATCAATGCTCCGTGTTTTCAAAACGCGATAGTATACACTTCCAGAACTTTCTTCCATCTCAGATGAAGCAAACTTTGACAATGCATCTGCCTTAGCATTTTCCTCCCTTGGAATGTGCTCAACATGGCATTCATCAAATTGGGTCATCACGGCCCTTACTAGGCGGACATACTTAGCCATCGTTCATCCCTTGCCTCAAACTCTCCCTTCACCTGGGATATGACCAACTTCGAGTCTCCACAGACTTTTAAGTTCTTGACTCTAAGTGTCCCCTAAGCCAAGACCAGCTATCAGAGCTTCATATTCTGCCTCATTGTTTGTGGTTGGGAAGTCTAACTTCATGGCATACTCAATTAAGAACCCATCAGGGCTTTGTAAAACCAAACCTGCTCCACTTGAATTTGTTTTTGATGCTCCATCAAAATAGAGAACCCAATATTCTTTCCTTATCAACCTTCTCTTTATCCCCCTTATCAACTTCCTTGTCTTGAGGTATGTATCTTCCTGCCCCCCGACTTCTTGGTTGGGTATGGTACATTCCACCACGAAGTCAGCTAATGCCTGGGCTTTTATTGCCGTTCGTGGCTTATACTTGATGTCGAACTCTCCCAGCTCTATTGCCCACTTGATCAATCTCCCACTAGCCTTGGGACTATGAATGATATTTCTCAGGGGCTGATTTGTTAGCACCTCAATTTGATGAGCCTGAAAGTAAGGTCGTAACTTTCTTGAAGCCATTACCAAGGCTAGAGCAAATTTCTCAATAGTTGAATAATTCAACTCAGCACCATGCAGAATTTTGCTGACATAGTATACGGGTTTCTGGATTTTCAGTTCCTCCTTAACCAATACAGCGCTCAAGGCACTCTCTGAAACAGCTAAGTACAAGATAAAACTTCATTCAAAGCTGGCTTGGCCAACAACGGGGCCTGGGCCATATATTTCTTTAATTCCTCGAATGCCTTCTGGTTTTCCTCATTCCATACAAAGTCCTTAATGTTCTTTAGTGATTTGAAGAATGACAAGCACTTGTCTCCTGACTTGGAGACGAATTGTCCCAGCGCAACAACCCTTCCTGTGAGCTTCTGAATATCCTTGACAGTTTTTGGTGGTTCCATGTCCAGGATTGACTTTATTTTATCGGAGTTAGCCTTGATCCCTCTCTTGGAGACCATAAATCTCAAAAAATTTCCAGACCCTACTCCGAAAGCACACTTTTTAGGATTTAACATCATCTTGTGGTACCTCAGGACCTCAAAAGCTTCCCTCAAATGGGTTATATGGTCAGTCTTTACTAGACTCTTGACTAACATGTCATCGACATAACTTCCATAGTCTTGCCAATAAGATTCTTAAAAATTTTATTTACCAACCTTTGATAGGTGGCTCCTGCATTCTTAAGACCAAATGCCATAACTAGATAACAATAAACACCAAAGTCAGTGATGAATGATACCTTTGGAATGTCATCCTTGTGCATCTTGATCTGATTGTATCCACTAAATCCATCCATGAAGCTCAGCATTTCATGCCCAGCAGTGGCATCTATCAAAGTATCGATCCTTGGTAACGGGAAACAGTCCTTAGGACATCATTTAGATCAGTGAAGTCCACACACATCCTCCATTTTCCATTGGCCTTCTTCACCATTACAGGGTTTGCTAACCACTCTGGAAATTGAATCTCCTCAATGAAACCAGCCTCCAAGAGCTTCTCCACTTCCTGTTTTATAGCTTCTTGCCTTTCTGGAGCAAAACTTCTTTTCTTTTGTTTCACTGTCTTCCGATTTGGGTCCACATTCAGCTTGTGAGTAATCAGTTCCGGGTCTATGCCTGGCATATCAGCTGCTGACCATGCAAAAACGTCACTATTTTCTTGCAAAAATTTCACCAACTTCCCTCTAAGGGGCTCCTCGAGCGTTGCTCCAATAAAAGTCACCTTCTCAGGATCTTCGGGGGCTAAAGGAATTGAAACCAAGTCTTCTGCTGGCTTTCCTCTTTTCTCATCATTCTCTCGGATATCCAGATCTTCAATAGGAAGAATGCCCCCCAACTCCATCTGCCCTCAAAGAGGCCACATAACAGCTTCTAGCCATTTTTTGGTCTCCTCTCTTCTCCGATCCCATCCCGGTAGGAAACTTCATAACTGAATGGTAGGAAGAAGGGACTGCCTTGAAGGCGTGTATCCCTGTTCTTCCCATGATAGCGTTGTAAGTCGAACTAGCCTTCACCACCACGAAGTCCAACATCTGAGTTGCTTGCCTTGGTTCCTGTCCTATGGTTGTTGGCAACTTGATTATCCCTTCTACGGGGCACTCCACTCCCGCAAACCCATATATTGGCATGTCGGTTGGGGTCAATTGGGAGTCATTATATCCCATCCTCAAAAAGGTGTCATGGAGCAAGATATCCACTGAAGCACCATTATCCACAAGGACCCTTCTCACTGGGCTGTTCCCTATTATCGGGGTTATAACCAACGGGTCGTCATGGGGAAATTTCACCCTCCAGATCAGAATCATCAAAAGACATTGTTACTCCTGTCCTGGCCCTCTTCGGGGCTTCCCCAACAATATGCATAACTTCTCGGGCATACGCTTTCCTGGAGTTCTTGGATAACCCAGCAGCAGTTGGTCCTCCAAAAATTGTGTTGATCACAGGCCCTCGGGGTCCGGTCCTCTGAAGATTGTATTTATCACCGGTCCCCTAGGTTGGGGATTTCGCCCCTGATCTTCTTTCTCTCCTTCGATCATCAAAGTTTCTCCTCACGTTGTTGCTTCTATCCCCTCCTTCTCCAGTGTATTTGTTCAATCTTCCTTTTCGAATGAGGAACTCAATTTCATCTTTCAGCTGTCTACACTCATCGGTGTCATGACCAACATCTTTGTGAAATCTGCAATACTTGCTTTTATCTAGCTTTGCAGGATCAGCCTTCAAGGGCTTAGGCCAACGAATATCTCTATCTTTCTCGATTTCCATCAAGATCTGGCTTCTAGGAGCATTCAGCTTAGCGTATTCAGTGAACTTTTGCCCAGGTCCTCCCTTCTTGGGGTTGAATCAGGGTTTTTCAGTTCTAGGATACTTGTCCTTAGCGATATATTCCAGGTCAGTTTTCCGCTTCTTGCCTCCAGTGGGCTCATTACTCACTACGGTCTTCCTCATGCTCTCTTCCACCTTTATGTACTTCCCTGCCCTATCCTGGAGCTGCAACATGCTTTCAGGGGGTTTGGCCAAGGACATCTTGAAAAACTCATCCCTAGTTCCTTGTTGCAGTGCTATCATTGCGACCTTGTCATCAAGGTCTGGGACTTTTAAGCTCCTTTGTGAAACGATTCAGGTAGTCTCTCAAGGATTCCTTTGCTCCCTGCACAATGCTCATGAGGGATGCTGAACTTTTCTCATGCACTCTCCCACTGATGAACTGTTTAATGAAAGCCTGACTTAATTCTCTGAAACCCAATAGAGTTTGGGGGCAAACGACTATACCACCTTTGAGCCATACCCGACAGGGTTTGAGGAAAGGCCCGACACTTAATAGCATCATTCACGGGCTGCAACAAGTGCATTAGAGAATGTTCTAACATGATTAGCGGGATCTCCCGTGCCGTCATAAGCTTTTATAGTTGGCATCTTGAACTTCCTTGAGATATGGGCATTCATTATATCTTCAGTGAAGGGCGGAGTAGGATCATCAGGATCTCCAAGGGGAAGAAGATTGCTTGGATCAGCCCTTGGGACAACAACCCTTCTCTGCACTGGACCATCCAGGTCTATGATAGGAGGAGGATTTCTCCCCCTAGGAGGTACTGGGGGTCTGGTGGTTTGGTGCCTCCAAGTCGCGCCTCAGCCTTTGAATCTCAGCCTCGTGAGCCCTGATTCTTTCCTGCACTTCTTGGGGATTCGCCCTTGGGTGCTTTGAGGGCGTTGGCTACCATCAGCCATCGGCTCTTTGCCAGCACGTCTCCTTCTTGGGGCTACTTCATCATCCGAAGATTCGGAGTCTCTCTCAGTGTAAGGACCAGAAAATTCTTGATCCTCAGGGATAGGAGCCAAACCTCGTATGTATGGGGCGAGCGCCCTCGTGCTTCACTACGTCCAGCATGTCCACTTCCTCCAACCTCGGGGTAAAGGGGCATCCCATAAGGGGGTTAGTAGTAACAATAGTTGAATATTCGTACCCGATGGGTCGAGAATTCACAGGTGCATGTACTTGTTGAACTTGGGGATTCGTACCTTGAGTAGCCGAGGGAATCGTCCCTTGGCTGAGGTTCAGTTGCCCCTATCTGGGCTTCTCCTTGCGTGGTTGCATAGGTTGAATGAGGAGGTACCTCCACAGTTGAAGAAATCACTTGGGTTGTCCCCGTTGGTGTTCCTCCTCCAAGGGCTCTAACTGTTCTCCGTGTTTCGCCATGGTTATTGTTGTGCTTCCCACAGACGGCGCCAAATGTTATGGATAAAAAACTAAGGTTATTATTTGCTGTATTTATTGCTAAGGTTCGGGAGCTCAAGGCCTTTAATGGCTGCTCTCGTGTTTCGTAGCTTAACTCTGCCTTTACGAGATGCCTACGTATCTCTGTGAATTAGAGAATCAAGCCAAAAAATGTAGTTCTGATTTGTGGGGTGAGACCCCTTATATAGATGTTGGTGGTCCTTGAATTGGACTTGGTATAGGAGACTTGGTAGCAAGTCTCAGAATTAGAATGGACTTTGGAGTCCTATATAGTAGAAACTGATTCCTTATCCTTCTAGGTCCCTTGAGGCTAATCTAAGGATTTATGTCCTTATCGGGACTCTTCTCAGTAGCTGATTTTTCCCTTATTAATTAATTACGAAATTAATTAATATTCAGGGTTTTTGGGCCTTCTTTGTTCCATCAGGCCTGATCTGGTCCATCAGGCCTGATCAATGTGTTAACCTTTTTGGTCTGAATGTCATACATCTTCTTATTGGGCCTAGCAGCCCAAATCATGTATAATTACTGTGATATTTAATTACACAATCATGATTTATTTATCCCTATCAAGTTTGTTCATATAGTTCATGCATTTAACATGATTCCTTAGATGATTTTTCCGATTTACTTGTGATATTGATGCTAGTGTAATGATGTCGTATTTAGTGATGTTAAGTCTTATTGAATTGATTTGCATGCTAGAGACAATTGTATTTCACTAAGTCTTATAAGTTGCTTGAGTACTAGATCATGATCATGGTTTATTGTTTATCGAGGTTTAATCGCTTGTTTATATTTAAAATTTAGGATATTCTCTTAATGATAAATTAACATGGATTTTTAAAACATGGAGAAATTGGATTTCATTGCTAGTTGTTGTGGCTAGGTGTCAATTGGCTAGTAGCTGACTCATAATTATATGAGTAGTCTAGGGTTGAGCGAGATGGAGCAAAACACACTCGTTCAGAAATTTGTGACAAAAAAAGAAAAAAAAAGAGAAAAAGAAAAAATAAGTGTTATGTATAATTGATCACGAGTGGGCTCTTTAGTACTCGAGTTATTAAGTTCTTAGGGGACTTTGTGCCTAGTGACCTAAGGCTTTTATAGTCTGGGATCCACTAACCTAATGCTCGTTACATGGGTACTATTGTATAAGTCTTTTGTGGACCTCACTCATTGCACAGTCAAATAAGCATACTTGTGTGGTTTTGTTGTGAATAAAAGCATGAATCCCTATAAAACTCCAATATAAGAATTGAAGTGTTATGAGTTATTTTAAGTCTAGCTTTTATTTTATCTATAACCTTGCGATTGCTTTGATGAGTAGTGAGTCATGATTATTGATCTAGTTGCGATATTATATCTGTAAGCAATTGCACACACGCACGTCTCTGGTTTGTAGGTTGATTTGTGGGATTTGATTGATCTTTATGCGAATATCTGCATTTGTTGAGATGTTGCTTGTTGATTGGTTTAATTACTCTATTGGGGATCATTGCATTCATTTAGTTGCATTCATGCATTTTTATTTCTTGTTCTTTGAGTCTGCTTATGCTTGAGAACAAGAATCGATTCAATTTTTGGGGTATGTTGAGTGGCATTTATGACACTTTATAATGCTCTATTAAGCTTTGAATTGGTGTGTTTGTACTCAAATTGTTGGTGTTTTAATGTGTTTTTTAGTGTTTCTGCATTTCAGGCACTAATCCGAAATTCAGGTGAATTAGCTTTGTTTTGGTGCTAATATGGTGTTAGGATGGTGTCCAAGGAATAAAGCTCGGGAAACCAACTCATTGCAGCAAGAAAAGAAAGAAAGCATAATTTTATCCAGGAGGCCAGCGCGCCCGCGCTGTCATAGCGCGCGGCCGTGACCAAACTTTAGAGACACAGTGCGCCCGCGATGGATCGGGATGTTAAAGTCCTGATTCTACTTGGCTTCTGATCGGAGGACTTCTACTTTGCATGGGCTGCTATATATACCTAAATAAAAGTCGTTTTTCATAGAGAGACATAACGGAGCTTAAGGAGAAGACGATAAGAAGACCTATAGCACAATTCAACGAAGGCGAAGAAGATCTAGTTTATTCTTGTGAATCGTTGTTCTAAGTTGTAATCTTGGATGCTCATTTCTTGTTTTGTTGAACCTAATACTCTGGATTACGTACTTGGTTTATTATTTGTTTATAAAGACTATGTTTATTATACCATGCTTGTCGGAACCCACATTGATGATGAGTCCGATTATGGGCTAATCATTATCGTGAGGTTCTAGCGGATTTATTTATGGATTTCTTTAGTTGATTTTTTTCGATGCCTTAGTGTGTGGTGATTTTATGATAACCTAATATTGGTTGTGCTTATTCGTCTTATGAGCGTCGCGAATTTATAAGATAGCGTGTTAATTCTTAATGAAGCGAAAATGAATTTAAGGGTTTAGAACTTGCCATGCTAGCATAGGTTTATGTATTTGTTATGCGTGATTCGTAGGTAATTTTAACCATCTTACTTGCCATATGTAATCACGATAGATAACTTATGCATTAAACTGTTATGTTGTCAAATTCTATAGACATATAGGGTCTCAATATAATTGGTGTCTATTCAGCTTCAATCTCTTTGTGGATGTCTGGTAGTATGGTATTCGTACAACGAAAGTTGGCGTTTATCAGTTTCATGTTATCTGATTAGTGTCATCACCATTACATGCTTAGGTTAAAAACAAAAATGCTATTGAATGAAGTACTTAATGAAGTTAGAATCCCATGTTTGTGTCATATATTATTCAATTCTATTTACTCTCTTTAGTTAATGTTCTTTAGTATAATTCTCAATAGTCAATCGTAGTATAATCAAAAACCCAATTTGTTATTCATCTTAGCATTGAATAATAGCCATATCATTGTTGCATAAGTGCATAAATCACAAAGTTAATCTAAACCAGTCTCTGTGGGAACAAACTAGAAATAATTCTATATTACTTGCGATCGCGTATACTTGCGTGAATTATTAGCGCGTGCTTAGCGACTACACTCTTCTTTCTTGATTTCTAATAGTCACTAATGATTTATTTCTGATTTATCAAATTGTATACATTATTATTTTTCTTTGTAGTGATTCACTTTCATGTGTCTATTAAGAATGTATATAACGCTTGGATTTTAACTATTTTATTTTAATATGTAAGAGTTAGTGCTTGCTCTTTTAAACTCTTTTCATAATGAATTTGATTGATTTGCTTTTGTTAGTTGGTATTGGACTTTTTTTAACTCTTTTGATATTGATTTTGGCCTTTTTATTTATTTTTTAATACTTATTGAGTTTTTTGGTTTATTTATCCTTCTTTTTGCTCAATGAGCGGGGAAAGTAAAAATTTTACGATATCTTCAAGCAATTGATATGTATATTACTTCAATGGAATATTTTATTTTGTATAAACATTAGATTTTAGCGAATTTTATAGCCAAAATTTGGCATTGGATCACTTTGGGTCATGAACGGGTCAATTGAAGTCAAATGGAGGTAAAGGAAGAGGAATTAGGTTTACCAGTTGAAATGTATAGGGAGAAGACGATCCCTGCCCTAGGACGTGTCCACATCAGTTGGAACGCATGGCATGGTTTACATGCCAGACAAGTTGTAATGCAAGAAGGGTGCATTTCACAAGGGGAGGACGCGTCCTGGCTTAATGAAATACATGGTTTTGGGTTCACTTGAACAGTTTGGGCTTGTCCTCATATAGGACAAGGCAAACAAAGGCTAGTTCAGGACAAGACAAAAGGCAAGGATGGAAGGAGCAATGGAGGATTATTTTCACTAACA